>NW_018165655.1:243448-274752 GCF_001263595.1 Phalaenopsis equestris | reverse complement strand
AAAATCGGCCTTGATCAAAATCATACATAGACTTTACACCAGAGACAGAGGCTTCATCCGTAAGCTCTTTGGGATATAACGAAGGTGTGAAGAATCTCTGATTGAGGCTACACCTCTCGGAGCAAAGGTATAACTCACTTACTTTCCCGGACCTTCGCGAGTTCTACATCTACAATGGCTTGATTTCATAGCATTTTTACCATATAGATGTATTCGTCTTTTCAAGACGAACATTTTAAAAAAATCATATATTACTTGATAACGATATGCATATTTGCGTAATATCCCATATTTAAATATTATAATTGTAATATTATTTGTTTCATAGTGAAAAACATACTTAGCATTTGCTCTGGATTAAGTTTTTGTCTTTGATGCAAATTAAGAATAACTATTAAGGTAATTAAACATATAATAGCATACATCACAATTTTACTTCTATATAAAAAATCGGGATCAGTTTCCACGATTGCTTATAAGAAATTCAAATGGGAATGACTTAATGTGAAACATTTATTTTCGGGACCCAAAGGATTGAATAATAAAAGATGTCAAAGATATTGAAGAAGCTTCAGTGACATATTAAACCAACATATGATTTGGCTTTACATCTTAGAAAAAGAGTTTATTTAATGTTTCAGTCTTATAAATTATTTAGATATTCAAGACTTATGTCTGCATGTCATATACAAATGACCCGAGAAAATAGAAGAATTTATGTCGTACTGAATAACAGCCTCTGAATCCTAAAAAGAGTTTAGGAATTATATCATACGATATGCAATCATATATTCCTAAAACATAGTGTGAGGATTTATGTCATACCAGATTAACAACCTCAAAGTTCTATGAGTGTATATTATTTATTTCTATGGAAGGGCAGCTAAACTCCTTACACTTTTTGTTGTTGTAGTCCCAACCGTTGCTCGAAGATGAATCATCACTCAATCAAGTAGTTGTCTTGTTTCGAGAAAAGAAGAGAGAAGAGAAAACATATCTTAAACAACTTATTTTAGATTATTAATGTGTTATTGTACAATGTATTTTGAATTAGTGTTTATCATTGTTGAAGAAAAAAGTGGGGGAAGGGGGTTTATTTTATGTTAAGCGACACCGGTTAAGATATCACAGTTTCATCATCCCAACATCACTTTTAATTTTTTATTTACTCAGTTCCATCATCCCAACATCACTTTTAATTTTTTATTTACTTAGTCTAAACAAGTTATTAAACTCATTTAGACTGAAAAATTCTTGTTAGCAACCGTAGGTTACCTCATCCAAGGCAATCACGTAAATCTAAAAAGATGAATTATTATTATGTTATTATTAGTTTATTGAACTTTCAAAAACATTTCTTTCTGTTTTGAAAATGTTCTCTTATATGATTTTGAAAGGTGTTGAAATTAAAAAAAATTATATTTTGGTTGTGTTATAGAGTTCAAATTCTAAACATATATCCTGTGTTTGCTACCCTAGGGTTATATAAAAACATGCCAGAAAAACAACAAAGAGTGAAAAGTAGTAAAGAGCAGTAGAAATAATAATAATACGGGTATAAACAAATGTGTACAGCATTGTGTAGTAAAAGAGAAATGGTTGGTGCGTACCTGCCGCCTCTGATGATACTATAAAATATATTACAATTCTATAATAAAAGTGTATATAAGAGAAAATGGTTAGACAAAGATTTAAAATTTAAATATGGACATTTAAGCATGCATATTTTCATAAAAAGTTAAATGGTAGACATATGGAAAATAAAAAGAGGTATAAGAATTTAAATTGGGAATGGGCTCAACTATAGATTTTTCATTTGTAATAATCCCACGGGTAATCGATGCATCGAAGTCTAAATATCAATATTGAATAGCTACTACTAGCAAATCATTTATTAAGGTTGGGCGACTACTAATACCAGCTGACTAACAAATGAGCATGTAAGAATTTTCAGCCGCATGTGTCATTTGTCTATATATGATGTTCCTGTATGTGATGTTTTTGTAATTTGGTAATTTCTAGATTTCTAGCGACTGATATTAAGAAATAGTTAACAAGTCTTTCAAAGCTAAAGTTAAAGCCACCAACAAACTATAGATGTGAAAAAGGCAACTATAATCAAATATGGTTTAAAATTTCAGCCATATAAGCATGAATATAGTCTTACATCAATGCCCTTACCCCACATTTTCCAACTAACAAATCTATCTGATATTCCATATGCATTTTTTTTAAAAATTTAGATATTTTGTTCACAAAATAAAAAGTATGAGAATGGCATCGCGGTATTTTGATAGCACAAATGCCCCGAAAGTTTGATATAGAACACAAACTTTTAGAAATTATATAAATAAATATACAAAAATTCCAAAGCATGTATGAAAATCTACTAGAATATATGCATACCACACAATTGCTTGGCATTTATACATCTAACACCTAAATTTTACTTCTCATTTTTTTTATTCACTCAATTCTTATGTTTCTATAGATTTAACTTTAAATTTTTTATATTTAATAATATGGAACTCAAATCATATAAAAAATAACAACATATTATTATTTTTTTTTTTAAAGTATAGGTTGAATGTACCTAAGTGTTATGTATGTAGATATAAAAATTTAGATGTGAGATATGTGAGTACATAAGAATTGTGTGTTGTGCATCAAGATTTTTCAATGTTCTTATGATACCAAGATTTTGGAAAAGAAAGTGAAGAATACCCAAAGAATTCAAGAGAATTTCCTTAGAAGCAACTCTTTTTATTTAATATTTTTGGTTTTTTATGCGAAATTTTTATTTAAAGGAAAATTTATAAACTTACCGTCGACTTCCAATTAATTTACATATACAACACTTAAATTTTTATTTTTTTTTGTACATATACGCCACCTTTTCTATGCATGACAATGTGGGTTTCACTTCATAGAAATTTTAAAAAAAAGGGAGTATTATTTTTTATGTGACATGAAAGAGTTAGGTGGTATAAAGGTCAAAAAAAGTAAAATTTATGTATTAGATGTGTACATACATATGAAGATAGTGGTACATATGTAAATTCCAAAAAACCTATATATATCAGAGTGACACGTGCCAAACACAGAAACAAAACTGGAAACATGCCTTCCCCTGCAATGAATAGTAATCTTTCCACAGATTCCTATTTTGGCGATAGATTTGGAGAGCTGATTCATATAGCTTCAAAACATTCTACACGGCAGTATCATTTCCAAGGGATGCTGAGTTTTTTTTAAGTTCATCACTTTGGAGAGTTTGTTCCACAATAGCAGCAAAAATCATGAAAGAAACTTTTAAGCAAGGAAATTTATCTCTATGGAAATCCTAAACAACCATACAGTGGTAGCATCTAAAAGTTTACCACTACAGAGCTTTATAATCTTTTTTTTTATTATTTTTTTAAGTGGAATGAAAGGTACAGAAAAGTGAGGCCCATAATAGAACAACTAGTTGATTTAGCTTTTTCATATGCTTTCTGTATTGGGAAAGAATCAAGAAGTGTGTCCATCAATCTACCACTAACATTATGAAGCAATGACAAAAATTGTGAACAAGAAATTTTTGTTGATCCTAGCAAGGCAGCTCAAAACAAGCATAAGTAGAGTAAGATCATTTCTAGCGGCTCATCCAGAAGCCTTTCCTATCAAGAAAAAGTTTTGCAGCTGCTGTTGGCTCTCTAATCTTCCAAAGTATCTCTTCTTTGCTAATTAAACCTCTAAAGTCTGTTAATCAATCAAGAAACCAAAAGAACTCCCCATCTTCAAAGATGTAAACCATAAATAGCTCAAGAATAAATAAAAACCCAAAATAATGTAATGTGTTTCTCCTCGTCTTTATTTGATAAATTAGTATAGCTTTTTATAGCATTCAAGAAAATTGTTAAAACATTCGTTATATCCAAGAAGATTCACAACATGATGATATCAGAAAAGATGAACAAAAAACTCCAAGTTCTTGATGTCCTTCCCTTCTTCCTTCTTTCACCAATTATTCAATTATTCTTTTATATTTTAGAAAGCAAAGAAGATATCAAACCATTTATCCTTGAAAAAATAAATATTGAACCAAAGCATAGCATACGATTGCACCCAAATCTCTTTGTGTTTGTGACAATCACCAAATTTAAAAATTGTGCATATCAATCAAATTTCCTTATACAAGAAATGAATATTGCAATTCAAAGTAACCTCAAATGTTTCAATGGCAAATTCTTAGTTTGGGAAGAATCGGATAAGTAAAACTATATATAGAATTTACTAAAAGCACAAGAGCAAAAAATCTTGTAAATCCATGAGGTAGCAAGCCAGGAATTCATTCATAATTCTTGATAATAAAAGCAGAATATTAAGTGAAACAAATTCCTTACTGTAGGATCAAGAACATATCACTTAAACAAAAATACTCCAATGATCAACCAAAGTATAGAGAAGGAGAAGAGAGTCTTACCCTCAAATGATCGAAGAAAATAAAAACTTGAATCAAAGAGCAAATCAAGGAAGAGTCGAGTGAGTTTGATCGAGTATCCAAATTAGGCCACATAGCGCATTGCAAGAGGGGGTATTTATATTCAAAGAAGGGGGTGTGGCTAGCTTACCAAACGAGCTACTGGAGGTGAAGATAAACACCACAGGGATATGAAAAATGCCCGCATTAAGAAGAAGGAAGGTGCCCGAACTATCTTGGGCGACAAAATTTCCTACCGGCAAAGCAACCGGCGGCTAGAAGGAATGCCACGGGGAAGTGTCTGATTAGGGCACAGGAGAAAGGAGGATGACAGGATCCACGAAGGACAACACAGGCGCCCGTTAGGGTTTTGAACAAAACAAATCCTGTAGAGAGTGATGTGGCCGCGAGCGAGGAATTACCCGAAAGAGGGAGGCAAGGGTTTCTTTTATTAAGAAATTCCTTTAACAAATTCATCAATTTACTTACAATTCGATATTGACCGGAACCCTACCAATATGAATATTTTTTTTTGATAAAATTGACGTTCCATACGCACTGGTACGGTCAGTTTTGTTATTTAAGGTCATTCGGACAAATCATCAATAGTCGAGCCAATTGGACTCAAATCCGTGCACGTCGGGATAAATGAAATTTTTTAGTACGACCGAAGCTACTTAAAGAGGAAAACACTAACTTGTCATTACCTAAGCCACAACCAAAGTCAAACATATCCCTCTGGACATTAAGTTAATCGGCATACGTCAAATGGTCCCTTTATGATATTCAAATCCTTATGGGAACTCAACCTGAGTTTCAATACGTTGGTTTTAATCCACTCAATCAAATGTTAATGATTTGAAATCGTACATATAAAACTACAAAGAGCAAGGAAATAACTTGAATTTCTAAAAGATGTGGGTTCCAGTCTAATACTCTAGGAGTGTCAAACAAAAAATCCTAAGGTTATATCCTATGTCCTAAAGAAAGGGAAAGGAAGACCTCATAAAAATGAGGTTAAGAAGACCCTCCTAACACGAACAAATGGCATTCTCCTTACAACTAGCTGACCCATGTGTGCAAATTTGCACTGGAATCTCCAATGGCAGCTTTGACTTGGAACATTTTTGACATATAAAAATGATCTCGAATTTCATTGGCCAGTTCAGTAAATGCCAAGGTGCGCGACATACTTACTTGGCTTACCACACATATTGGGGGTCCGTTTGTTGACCTCAATTTTTTGGGACTTAGCCCACACTTTGCACATGACTTTAGATCGTGGCTATGATCTTTGAGACCCCATTAGGGCAAGCCTAAGCCCCAAAAACTTGGTTGGGATGGAGTAAAGTTTTGACCAAGTGAGAAACCCAAATTGGCCCCCATAGGCAAGACATGTCTTGGGTCATTCAAGTCAATTCAAAACCCATGGCACAACCTCATAAGTCATAGAGATCACCATGAATATCGAATTTATAATAGGAGCTGGATCTACCCAAATTGGTCCTTAGCCTCACCAAGGGTCTCCCTAACCCAACTAAACCCTAATAATCAGACCTAAACACTAATGTGTCCCTTTGACTTCAAATTTTAGTGGCACTCATAGATTGTGAAAACAATTAAGCATAACACTGATTTGGAAAAAAATTGACCAATTTAACATCCCTCCCTCCAATTGGACCTCACACCATATGGTCATAACAAATATCATATAATGAATCCACATGACCATGTGGTCAAACCCATGTCATTGTGATCAACACCATGACTACCTGGTTAACTCCACGACCATTTGCGTCCATATGGTCAACACTATAGCCTTGAGGTCAACCTATCTCCTTTGGAATCAATCTAGTGAATACACCTATCTTTCATGGGAAAAAGGATAAAATTGTTACCAAGCAACCTCCCTCACAAAAGCTCTCTTCATTCATTTATCACAAATTCTTTCAGTGGAATCCATTGATGTGGGGTAACAATAATTGTGGAAAGCTGGTCACCCCATCCATGTCTTTTTTCAGTTGGAGCCTATGGCTAATGCTGCTAACTACAGATGACATTTTGAACCTTAAAGGGTTAAGGGGGCCTCCCTGTTGCTACCTCTGTAATGCTTTTGAGGAGTCATTAGACCATTCCACCTCATATCTATATATATATTATATATATATATATATATATAATTTTTACAAGAAAAGTAAACGAACGTTGTCATGGAATTTATTAGCAATACGTTTTGAATAAAACTATTATTTGTAGCACTGTATGTTCCGGACCTGGTTACTTGCAAGCAGGCCCTTTCTCCCTTCGTTCCGCAAAAGGAGACGTAGGCGTTGCCTTAGCAGAATTGGCGGAAACGTCAAAACGTTGATCTTCGTTCTTTTTGTAGTTTTAAAACGTTCTTGTTCCCGGCTTATCTTCTAAGATTATCTAATAATTAAATCCAAATTTTCATTTATTTCCATCGATCTTTATGGCCCATAAATTTAAAATGTAATTTTACTTTTAAGATAATAAAATTAAATCATATATTTTAGTTTATGGCTCATTATTGAAAAATAATGGCAAGTTCGTCTGCTTTTTATTCATTATTTCATATTTAAATTAATATTTATTTAATTGGTGGGTGCTAATATCATTTAAAATTAATAAATATTCAACCATCCGCCAACTCTTTTATAACGTATAGTACGTTAAAATTTTATTGAATTTTAATCATGATTTAATATTAATTTAAATTTATAACAATCATATTGATAATAGAAATAAATTTAAAAAAAAAAAGAGTTTAAATTGTGAATTTCCATCTTTTATAATGCATCGATCCTATTTTCATTTTATTATAAAACATTTATGCACCTGTCCAAAAAAAAAAAAATCCTTCCGTTCTCATCAGTCAACAAAAAATATAAGATAAAGAAAAGTGACATTTTAACTTAAACTGTATGAACTATCATCATCTTTTCAAGTTTTTATCAGGAAGAATATTTTAACACATCATAGATGCAAGATTTTAAATCTATAATCTCCTCACAGAAAATCTGAACTTTGAATGGCTTATGTAAAAAACTTGATAACTTCAAACAGGAGGCTGAGCTTCCTTGTGATATTGTCCAAGTGAATAAATATATATTCATATTAGTTGACTTTTGTATAATATATATTATTTCACGAATAAATATACATAATAGAGAAGTCAATTAGTATAAACATAAATTTGTTGATCTGCGAGTTCAATCTACCTGGAGAAACACACAATATTTCCTTATTTTTATTAACCAATTGGTTAAAATTTGAATTTCTTACAACCCAATATTTGATTTTCAATTAAATTTATACTTGATCAAATGTTTTTTTAAGTTTTCATAACTGCTGGAGTGAATTTTATTATTGATAAGCTGGCTAATCCTTACCAACAATAATTAAATCAAATTATTATGTTGATACCTTAATTAATATTAAAAATTAGATATAATACATAATTATACAAATTCTTAGTGCTACATATTAGTCTTTTTTTTTTAAATTTTAGAATATGATGCTATATGACCGAAAGTCCATAGACAGGATTCAAAACAGGTATGAGGTGTGCAAGAGAGTTTGCCAAACTAGCTAGAGAGTCCAACCGAAAAAGTTTGATAGATTGATCGACTCAATTAGAAAGTTAAACTCAAGCTTAGGTGATTTGCACATATGTCTAATCAGAATAAGACAGCTCAATAACTAGCCAAGGAAGCTTAACTCAGCTTATGGCTAAATTAGCCGAACTCCCTATGAGAAAAATTTGCCTAGCAAGATTAACTCAGATTATGGCACAGTTAACTGGTAGAAGCATCCCTAGTAAGTTTAGCTGAGGAATTTTTTTATATGTATAAATAATGATTATGTATGCTGGGGGATCATGATAATATTAAATATAATATCTCTGTCAGAAAAAGACGTGAGATGGAGAAATGATCTCTCTAGATTCAAGAGTAATGAGTAGATTTACAATAACTAATCATTGAGTAAATAGGGATAACCATTGTAACATAACGGAGGACCTTCATTTATTAAATAATCTCATTTTCCCTATCTTGTTCACTTTTTTCTCTTTGCTCAAAACATTCTATATTTTAGCTATTTCTTTAGTTTTGTAAAATCAAAGACAAATAATTATCCAAATTTTTGAAAGGTGCAAAAAGTGTGAATCATTTGATAGACAATAATAAAAGTCACATAAAGAATAAAGCTAAGTAAGTGGAAATTCACTATCAACATGGACTAAAATTATGAAGTTATAACACTCAAAATGAATGAGTTGAAGGAGTAGATGATAACAACAATAAATATGATGCTAGAGTAAGTGCCAAGGTTTGCATTAAGAGACTGATCATTCCCACTTTTCTCAAAATCAAAGCACATCATAGTAGAGTACTCATTGCTGGTAGGAGAAGCTCAGAAGGACCTCATCCCCTGCTTTGGTAAAAAAAAAAGGGTGATATGTATCTTTCTAACAACATTGGTATGGCCTCCTTAAGTGAATAGAAGAGAAATTAACAAAACCAAACTCCTCAAATATTTAGAAATATTTAATGATTTCTCTTTAAAGATTAGCGAGGTGGACTAAACAAAGAAATTTAAGATTCCATTCTTAGAACCTTTAGGGGTAGATTCAACCTCTTTGATCACATCACATCATTCAAATTGATGGCTAAACTTCTTACGATAAATATTGCTTTGAAATTTTATTTATTATTCATGAATAAAAAATAGATGACACTCATGCAGAATAACTGATTATGTCTTACACAAATTTCATGAACATGTTTGTTATGTTATTTGCAAGCGCAAAGAAGCCACATAAGAAATCATATTACAATTTAATTATTTAAGATCCAAGGGAATCTATGTTGGTCTTTGTTACTCATTTTTATGGAAAATACTCGAAACTAGAGACCTTGAACTTACAATAGCATATGTGGAAGTCATCAAAGAACTTTAGCCAAGTTAATGGAATTAACAAGCACTTTTTTAATAAAGAGTATATCCCTCCTCCCATATCTGCTTGAGCAGGGTGTTAGATGTCAGTAGTTTTGTTTATCAAAAAGGAGCTTTTGTGAAGGGGAATGAAGTCACCTCGCAGGTCTATGAAGATGCCGAACTTGACTTTATGATGTTTCGCTCCGATTCTTTTGGGAAAAAGTTCATTTCCAAGAACATTAAGTCTTCATGTTGAAGGAAAAATACAATGTGAGGATAGACATGTAAATTAATTTGTAGAGAAGAAGATGTTTTACAACCCATCCTCAATTTATCTGTATATATTCTGTGACAAGTCTCAATTATTGACATTTTTTATGACACCCATAACAAGAAAAATTATATTGAAAAAATATCAATGTAGATGAAGGCTTCAGCCATTTGTGTGAACCACAAAGATATTTTGCGTACTAATTTGGTCATGACTGCAATTATGAGGAGTTTTGACATCTATGTAATTTAATTGAATAATAGATCAAAGACTGAGAAATTAAAGTTCATCGCACTAAGGGTGATTATAAAGAGATAAAAGAAGGAACCTACTAAGAAAACCTGCAATAAACCAATTTTGACTTTGGCAAACCACATAGCAGGTGTAGTCCATGACATTCTTAATGATGACCAAGTAGAAGCCTCTCAACAATCAAGAGAGGGTTGCTTGACTACCTCATCATAATGTCAAATTGACTTCCAACAAGCTATTGCAATTACTAAAAATAACTTGGGTGAACCCATACAATGTTGCAATCTTGGTCACCATGCTGATTGCAAACAACCAGATAGATAATATTTTCATTGGCATGGTCATCATGGACACATGAGGTGTAATTATCCTAAAATTTTATGAGATGTGATAATCTTACAATCATGATCATCCAATAGTTACGTGGATCATAGTCGTCCAAGGATTGTGATTGGTATATCCATCTCACCATAACCTGGTTTGGATTTTTCACTTATAGGTGGGCTCAAAAAGCTCTATTAGGCTTATTATCTCTCCATTTTAATACAAACTTAAGTTTCTTGTGTATTGAGAATGTAAGTATTATATCTTTGGAGACTTGTAAGAGACTTTTGGTTTTTGTTCTATGTAATAAAAGTCATTTTGTCATGTTTTTTCTTAGGTCAATATTGTATCCTTAGAACATTCTTAAGTGGTATATAAGTAGTTGTTTTTAGTTCTTCTTCATTTTGGAGTCACAAACTTGTCTAATCATCATCTTAATATCCCACTTTCCGAAGAACCCTCCTACTTGAACCATTAGAATGACTCAGAGAATAGAAGGGATCAAAAAAGAGGGAAATAAGATAAAGAGTAGACTGGCAAATTTAAAAAGAACCATGGAGAGCTTATGTGCAATAAAACTTGTGTGATAATTCAATAGTCTACATAAAAATTTGATCAGATCAAGGCACCCTGAACCAAATATCCATCATATAATATCTACATAAGCTACCCATAACTAGAGAACCAAACTTGTGTGTTTGTTCTGAGTTCAATAACACACCCAAAGGGAATTATCCATTTTGGTTAATTACATCTTAGGGGATGCCCATGAATAGTTTTGTTTAAGGGAATATTGCTTAGAATTAAGTGATCATTAGTGGAGGGTGTCACAAGGGATGGTTATCTGGCTGGATCAATTCAATTCTTTCAAAGCTCAACTGAGCCATATGGGGTGAGACTGAGTCTCTCATGATCCCATACAGATGGTGTCTCATCGATAGATGAGGCCTTTGAAAGAACCAAGCAGTTTCTTAGGGTCAACAAATGCTTTCAAACATAACCAGGCCATAAAGGTAAAGAGTGGATCATCGTATCCCAAACATATGGCTGCATGTATGCAATCAAGGTCTACGAGACGACCTTAATGAACCATTAAAGGAGTGAAATTGCTCAAAGTTGGCAAGAAAAGGAAGTATAAAGTAATACTAATTGAGTAGATATAATTAGGTCAAGATAACATAGATTAGTCATCCCAAGATATTAGGCCCTAAGTCTACCTGGTTGTAACGCTGGTTGACCCAACCCGACCAGAGACCCCTTGTTAGCAAACTATGAATTGCATCATATAAGGGGACCTCTATAGTGCTAAGGTCAAAATGAGGAAAGTCTAAATTCTATGACCATCTGTAAGTAGAAAGTAGAGGTGGGGCTTATGATGTGTTGATAAGTTGACTCGTAATTAGGTTTATATTTATATACTTTATTGATAAAATTACACTGTTGAGAAATGAAATTTGTTTTTATTTTGTAGGTGAAAACAAAGAACTGAAGAGTAGATAGCATGATGGAAATGGAAAATGGAGCATGGATTTATTTTTAGAAGCCTAGGCGCCAAGACATTGACGCTGAGGCGCCATAACTATAATAATAAATAGCCCTAAACCGAGAGCATGGGTCTATGGAACCGACCCTTGGGCACCTAGGCACTGCAATACTAGAACCTAAGTGCCACACACTTGAGTGCTTAGGCTCCCCACTGGCAGTTCCCAAACAGAGAGTCTGGCGCTTAGGCGCTGACCCAACCCACAATTACGTAATTATTTATGTCTAAAAATATGGCTAAAATGTTGACCAAATTTATTCAACGGCTAGTGTGAAAAATAAATGTGTAATTAACTTGATTAATGGCTTACATACTAGGGGTTATACACAAGTATACATATCGTTTCAAGTAATGTAGAGTTTTCTTTAAAAACCCATGTATCGAACCCACAGGGAAATAAGGATTTTACTATGCTAACAAAGAAATATTTCTACTTAAAATAATATCGAGTTGTTTGCTAAAAGTAAATGTAAAGCCACTAAATTAAAAATGTGTAAAGAAGTACGATTTTAGTAGAAAGTCTTTCTGCTTTGCAAAGAGAGTGTAAATCAATGCACGAATCAATGTGTTGACCTCACTTTTGGTTGAGGTCTAGCTTTTTCCTCTTTAGCCTAGGGTCTAGCCATAGGACTTTTCTGTTAACTACTCCCAGAGGACTATAAAAGGAACCCTCACCATCAGAAGCTCTAAACTCTTCTTTGCTCAACTTGAAGTTCCATATATTGGTTTTGACCTCTAGCACTGGGTTGGTGGGATCAATATGGGGGAGCTCAAGGGGAGTCCCCATAGAAGTGCTTGGCCATAGGGTCAACCCTTTGGGTGTTGGTCTGGAGCTATTTCACTCACACTCACTTTCACTCACAACCGCAAACCCAAACTTGTTGACTTTGATTCCTTGGTCTTTTGAGAGACTCATGTAAATGGTCACCTAGACCCGCTAGCCCTAGGCTAGAGTCTAGCCAAGACAAGTACATAGAGGACCCAAATGGAGATTTCATTGGTCCATGGCTCAGGTGATTGGCACCTCACATTCACCAAAATACCAAATTGAGCACGTTGTCCCTAAATCTACCCAATTTACCAAAACACCCCCAAACCCCAAATTTGACAAAAATTCTCAATTTCATCCAAAATACCTCCAAAATACCCAAATTTGAATACCCAAACTGCCCAAGTTTGTTCAAAACTTATCTCAAACCATTTGAAATTAACCAAATTACCCAAAACCTCCCAAAATTTTCAAAATTTCTTTCATTAGAAGGTCAACTCCATACATGCTTCTAAATTTGCTAAATAACAAAAATACCCTTGGTGTCCCAAACTTTCCAAAAACCCTCAAAATCATTTCAAATGTCTCCAAAACCATTTTTCATCCTTTAATTAAACCCAAATTGATCAATTTGACCAACTTTGACCAAAAGCCCCAAATTGCCCGTAAAGACGCAATTTCCCCAAATTCATCCTAAATGTCCATCAATTTGAACCAAATTCCTCCTAATTTCAATTCTAAATTCAAATTAATCATGATAAAACTAAATTTAAACCAAATAAAAGCCCAATTGACCCACATTCAAGTCCAATTTCAACCCAAATCAAAAATTCCCAATTTAACCCAAAATCAAAAACAAAATCTCACTCAATTGAACGCCCAAATCTTTCCAATTGCCCCAATTATGAATCATAAACTCTTTGAATCACCTCCATATGCCAAATTGAACTCTAAATTGACCTTGGTCAAGCCTAAATTTTACTCAATTTCAACCCAAATCCAAAATTCCCACATTTACCACAATTTAGCCACGTGCCCAAATTCCGTCAAATTTAATGATCAAACCCCAAAATTGGTACCCAATTAATGTCGAGAACTCTTCATGACACTTTCTCAACCTAATTGAAAGAAGTACTGTATAGCTGTTCAATTTAATAATTTGGTACCCAATTTCAACCCTCAATTTGGACTTAACCCAACTCTAGCTCAACCTAAACCTAAGTCTAACCCAACATCCCCAAATTGATCAAATGTCTAAATTCCATCAAATTGAACCTCCAAATCAATTCAAAATCACTTCAAATCTTTTATAAGTACTTCACGACAATCATCCACACAAAATTGATCAATAAATTAGGCTCAATGTCATGGATAGCCTAACCCAAACCCAACTTCAAGACAATTTGACCCAAATTGAACCCAAAAATTGACTAAGTCATGCCTAAGTGACCAAATTAATGACACAAAAGCCACCAAATGTATCATAGTGGCCATGCTAGACCCACCTAGCCCACCCCATGGAAGCCAAGGACCAATGGTCCCTTGATTTAGGGGATTTTATCCTTTTTTTGGGCCTAAGCCAAGAAATTCTTGCCATCATACTAAACCATTAAGGGTTAATCATCATAAACCCTTTCCTGGCTCCCCTGACTTCTCTGGTTACCAGCCTTGGCCTTGCCGGTCGGCCTAGTGGCCGGAAAACCCTAAAACCGAGAGCCACCCCCTTGAATCAAAAACCATTACACCCATCCAATGTGCCTAGCCTTGATTGGCCTTTAGCATTTTGTAGCTCTCCACCTCAGCTCCATATTGCACGTAAATTGAAGCCCCGGCAGCCACCCTAAGCCATTCTATTTAAACCCATCCTCCATGGCCCAAAAAGGGGTCAGTCCAATTTTCTTGAGAAAACTCTATCAAATTTCTCCCAGAGCTCCTCCAAGTCTCCTTAAGCTAATTAAAACCATCTCTTGACCATTTTCCTCACCACCTGAGCTCAAATTTTTAGCTCAAAATCAGGGCAGATGTACTCCACCCTCAAAACTTCCCCAAACCTCAAATTGAACTTCTCTTGAGCTTTCCTAGAGCAAGAGAGGAAGATCCCCATTGAAATCCCCCTCTTTTGAGCTCTCCAAACCACTCCTAGACCAAGGATAGACCAAGGCCGCACCCCATTTAATTGAACTCCTACTTGGAGCTTACACCAGATGGAACCAACGTATCCAGGAGGTTTGTTGGACTCCACTGAAGCATCCAAAAGCATCTAATTGAGGTCTCCCTCTCTCAAAGAAAAAAATAGGCCATTAACCCTAATCTTGAGCTCAATTTTCATCAAATGTGAAGTGAAGTTTAATTTCATAGCAATGTAACTATATGTATGTGCTCACCTTGAGTAGATGAAATTCTTCTTGAGTAGATGAAGGTGTAGGAACAAAGCCCATGTGATTTGGTTAAGTATCGAGTGAGATCTTAGGTCTAGAAGTTTAAACACTCACGGGTTTGGTTCATCGGGGACAATGACGGAGGACCGACCGATCGCGTGTGTATCAGACAGATGTACGAGATCAGGTCAGACGGAGGAATGAACAGTGAACAGCAGGACGCATGGCCACTGACTCAGATAGCGACGCCAAACCAGGGGATTCCACATGGAACTTTGGAGTCATCGTGTGTTTACGTGGCGCTGATTGGGATAAATAGAAAATCAGGAATTTTTTGATTAAAATAACTACCACAAATTTGAAAAATCATATCATTGTGTAGAAAAATCATAAAAATAAAATAAAAATACCCTCTTACTAAGTGAATAGAGGAGAGTAATGTGGACTAAAAATAAAATTTATTTGTTGAATCTCTAATTTTTAATGAATTAAATACTCTATGGAGTAATTTAATTCATTATAATCAAGCATTGCTCACCATGGCTGAAAACTTTTGGGGTTCATTCCTTGTGATAAAGGGGATGTTCTCAGATTTTTCCAAGGTCAGAGAGCATCTCTATGCTCCTAACCTTAATTTTCAAGCTAGGATGGCTATTTTTACTTATTTTAATTGTGTAAATTAAAATACAATTTGGAAAATTATGAGAATAGTTTTGGTAGGTTTCCTATGATCAAAGAAGCTTAGGAAAAATGTCATGATGATTTGAATTATTTTGTACATTTGTATATTTAATTAAATGTATATATCTTGCTTTAATTTATGTAAATTAAATGATAATAAAAATTTGACAAAATCAATTCCACACTGTGTATAAAAATCATGTTTACTCACCGTAAAAAAATCAAAATTATTTGACTAAGTTGGAGCACTAAAGTTGATTTTCTTAAGAACCTTGTATTTTTGTTCAAAATTAATTATATTAAATTAAATACATTTAGGAAAATTATGAAAAGTGTTTCTATGAGTTCCTTGTGATCATGGGCACATAGAAATAAAAAACTTATTTTTGAGAAAATACTTGATGTTTGGCTTTATTTTGAATTTAAAATAATTAAAATCCTACAAAATACCAAAACATTTTAAAAATGTGCCTAATTGTTCCTTGATCACTTAGAACTCATTAGGATATTTTTCCTAATTTTTTATAAGTTAAAAATGAATTTTTAAATGCTTAAAAATGATTTTTTCTTATTTTTCCACTAAAATAATTATAATAAATAAATTGAAAATCATAAGAATTCAAAAAATTTGTTTCTCTGAATTCTCTGTACTCATAGGGGTTTAATAAAAAATATAAAGATAATTTTGGTAATTAAAACATTATTTTACATTGAATTAAAATCATTAAAATTGATTCATAATTTAATAATAATGATAGAGATTTAATTCAAAAAAATTATGAAACTTTGTCTAAGTATTTTTTTGACTTAAGAAAACCTCTAATAATTTTCTCAAAAATAAAAACTTTCATTTGGATAATTAAGTAAATCAAGTTTGAAAGTACTACTTTCTAAATTTAGATAATTATTTAAATTAAATTAAATTTTGAAAATCCACATTTTCTTCTGTCATGTTTTAACTTACCCATGGATAGGACACTCTTAAAAATTCTCAAAGTCATTTGAATTTTGATTAATGAGTTATGAGGTGAAGGGCTCTAAAGGCAAAGGAGTAACTTTAGATTTTGGTGCCTTAATGAAGATTTAGAATTAATCAAAGGGAAGATGAATAATTTTGATCCTAATGAACATGTTTGGATGATTGAAATACAATGGGATTAAAAGATAGGAACTCACTTACCACCTTTTCTATAATAAGAACAAAATTGTAATTTCCTTAATTATCATGGCTTGGAAGTTAATCAAAATTAAATGATTCTCAAGTAATGGGTTCGAGTTAGGAAGATAATATTTCATTAATTTTAAGCCCATAATTGATGACAATGTGATCTTTCAATAAGAATGCACGTCATTTAAATAAAAATTCTGCTAAGTTTCCATTTCACCTACTGTGATTGTTCAAGGCTTGGTAGTGACCTAGGCTTGACATTTAAACACATTTGATTGGACTTAGAAGATAACATGATTGATGATAAACAGACACCTTTTTACACTACAAGCCCAATTTCAATTTTGGAAACCAAAACCTTTACTTACTTAAATTTGCCTTAGAGGCATAACTCTTAAATGAATTATCAATTAATTAATTGAGTGTCCTAGCCTTGGGATAAATAAAACATAAGGTTTCTTTGAGCAATGAGATAACCTTAGCTTAACTTTGGATGATTCATAAAACAACATGATAAGTTCAAAATGAAATTGAAATATTTCAAGAAATCTTCAAAGTGGTTCAGGATTATGCTCCTAGCACTTTGAAATCTCTTGAATATTTTGAAGGGAAAATTGAACTTGCTATATTTTGCTCTAAAATCATACACTAAGATCTTCCTAGACTCAATAATGTCATAACTTGGGGTTTTGGTAGCTATACCTTCATCTACTCCTACAATTTGAATTCCTTGCAAAATTATATACACGTCGCCAAAGCTAACCTTTCAGGTAGAGGAACTGGAAGAATCAATGGGTATGCTTTTAAGTTATTGCTTTTACTTTTTCGTACTTCTTGTTTCTTGCTTGAATGCTTAAAGTCACCCTGCATGTCAAAACCAAAATTAAAAAAAAAATTAAACAAGAGAAAATTCACCGCCACAACAGTCAAAACAGAAGACAACTCAAAATTTAATCACAAACAAAACAAAACAAAAATTGTAACTAAATTAAAATGTCTCTATTGGATGATTGAGAATCCCTCAGAGGAGGTAACTTATGGTTGCTAATGAGATTTCTCATGGTCTAAATAAAAGTACGGAACTCATTAAATTGTGTTTAGTAAATTCATTTGGACTAAATGAATTTAAAAGAAAATTGTGGTATCGGAATGAGGAATCGTAAGATCCTAACTGGTGTCGCTTGATGCACCCCTAGTGTGTGCTATTTTTCGTGTGTTTTATGTCAATTTCAATCCCTTGTAATAATGCCAAAAACTTGACTTGTCCCGAAATTACACAGTAATTTAATTTTCAAAAATATGGCAAAAAACTTGACCCAATTTATATTAAGTATTTAATGTAAAAATTTTAAATCTTATATAAAATATATAAATTAAGTCACACACTATGGGTTCTACCCAAGTGCACGTATTACTTCAAGTAATATAGGGCTTTCTTTAAAAACCCTAGTATCGATCCCACGAAGAAGCGAGGTAAGAGGTCCTTCGTCAAATTCTAGTCTACTACTATTGGTCTTTAGTTTGAAAGATCGATTTAAGTGTTTTTTTCTAACAAGTACTCCTAAATGTAAGTCTTAAATTTAAAACAACTATTAACTATTCCTAAACAAAAATATTAATTCTAAAGATAAACCGTTTTGGATGAATAGGTTTGGAGAATTTTGAGATGTTAAAAACTGCTATTCTTATGTAGTGAATTAGATAACGTAAATGAATGAGATACATTAAATGTTATATGTGCCAAATATGAGCAATTTTAATTCTATACCCTCGGTCAAATGTTATAGAGAATCGTTGGCTAATCTTAGGTTTAGTCTCTAAATCTATGGTTAGGCTAGGAGGATACTGGCTCTCACTCCAGAGCTCCCACTTCCCTTCCCCTGAAAGCTAACTCTCACTTTAGTTCTTAAACACTAAGACCAAATTAGGGATTTTAGTCTGTCACCCTAGAATCTCCAATTATTCGCCCAATAATATATATATATTTCCATATTTATTTGTACTCAACACCCATGAACTTCACCATCCATGTAATTTGAATGGGGTTTCACTTTGTTGAGAATTACACCGCCCTCTCGGATCTTAATGCAATTACAATGAATTTTTACACTATAACATGCCCTTATTGTAATGTAAAAGAAGTGTAAGTAATAATTATCAAATTTATAATCAAAACTTCTTCTAACATGCATCCCATTATCCTAAACATGAATCCTACTCATTAAAAAAGAATAGTAAATGGAAAGTAATGGCATAATCTTCTCATGCCACTATTTCCTAATAAAAAAAAGAGTAAGAAAGATACATCACAAAGCATGAAGAAAACAAAACGGAAAACTTCTTTTCATCAAACAAAATCTACTAGATAAGTGTTTGCAATATTATAAGATAATGAATAACACGATAATTAGTTTTCTCCCCTTGCAAGAAAGATAAAAATCTCTCCCACAAAGTCTCCCGCTGATCCATGCAATGCTAGTACATCTCCTTACATATTCTCTCAAAATCCCCTCTCCAGTCTCTCCAAAAAGGTAGAAACCTATATTTCTACTCCTATTCTAAGATCTATAAACATTCTCTACATTTTTCTACTCACTCACACCCTTTTTCTGACATAAAATCACTCTATTATAGTGTAGGGACGAATTTTCCAAGAGATGCCTCAAGAAACCTTCAAAAAATCATCCAAATTCAATGTATATGGGCGAATAACTGTCCTTGGTGCCGTCGACACTATTTTTGGGCGCTTTTGGCACCGTTTCTTGTCGTTCTCTGGATTCTAGCACCATCGGCGCCATCTTGCAGCATTTCTACCATTTTGCTCCATTTGGCTCCGTTTTAGCTCTGTTTCACCCTGTTTCAGTTGTGTTGCATTCCTAACAGATAGACGTACAAAATAAGCATGAAAATAACCTTTTTTTAATGTGTAATTTTATTCAACCATTCAAAAATGTGTGAGAAGTGTAAATGGTGTAAATGAGATTAAGCATAGAAAGACATATCGAAATGTGCTAAGTCAGAATTTTCTTTCTTGCTCATTTTTATTCCAAATTGCACCATTTTTTTCTTTATTTTCTTCAAAAGTCCATTTCTTGTACCTAAAACTAAAATATGCAAAATACCTTTCTTTAAAGTATAAAATCATTAAAAATCATTAAAATTAAGTATAAAAAATATATAAAAAAGTAGGTAACTTTTAGGCATTTCATCGCTCAAATCAACTTTAACATTCCACATAATATTTAAATAACCATAACCTTAGGAAACATTTCATAAGGCTGTCTGATTTGACATCATAACTTGACACACTAAAAAACCCAAACTCGCCACGACGAGGAGTTGGGAGCCAGCATTATGGGCAACACAACCATCTTCAACAGAAAAACATGTCTACACCAACTAAACCATTATTTATAATTAAACAACAAGCCATAGGACTTTGAGGTTGTCCACCTAGTGTGACATAAATCCTCAATTTTCCTTTAGGCTTTTGTATAACTTTGCTATATAATTTAAGCCTAACCTGCTTTAGAATTCTGAGGTTGTCGTTCGTCATGACCTAAATCCCCATAACTTTCAGGCTATTTGTGCTTCTAGGCTATTTGTGTGATCGTTTCACAAAATATAAGCCCTAATTAAATAAAATTGGTAGGATGAAACACCTAAATATTTCTCCTCAAAATTGAAGCCAAATTAAAGGATAGACTTGGAAGTCACTGAGGTTCTCCTCTAGACCGTGACATCCCCTAGTTCTCTTCCTTTGAATTCCAAAAATAGAAGTTCCATATTCAAACCGTTCCCATTTCACACGTCTTTGTCTGGTTTCTTAGAAGATTTCGATCCTTTGAAAATCTTGAAGACAATATCCCCTGATTTTTATTGAGAGTTTTCTTAGGTGACTTCGGTTATATAAGATGAAATTAAATATAAGGGTTTGCCTTTATAGGAAACTTTCAAGAACCTAGCTTAATATAAACCCTATTTAATTTTTCATATTAAATAAGGGAACTTGTTGGCTTATAAATAAAATGGTTTCACATACCAAATGAATGTCATACATTTCATAGTTTATTTGATTGAGCTTTACTATCAAGTTATGTGTTTATCTTTCAAGGTAGATACATAGCTTGAGGTGTAGCGCTCTTTCATCTAAACTTTGAAAGATATGGGATCAATCCGAAGTGGGCGACGAGATTCTGATTCCGACGATGGATAACTTCAATAGGACGACCTAAAAATAGTGTCGACCACAATGATTATAGTTAAAAATGAGGTATTGTGACAAATAAGAGCATACCTATTCTTTACCACTTTTGAGCATAAAGAACAATAGCTAGTCTAAAGTTAGTTCCACCTCGTGTGATAGTGCTAAGTAGATTCTATCCTCTCATTTCTAGATTACCCACCATGCCTTCTCTATAGGACCTACCAGGGACCCTTAGTTCCAACAATAGACCAAATTGGTAAAGGATCTAGCCTGTTACCCTAAAAATACACAATTCTACACCCATTAAAACTTATCTCCCTATCTATAGGCATAGGCACTCCCTCTTGGATTTGACATCCCCTTACTTCAAGGTTTAGTATGGTACTCACTAGTTGGTGAAATCATAGCCCTCCAGGGTCATTATATTTGCAACAAGTTTTAACATCACAAATTGCTAGTTTGTAAAGTAAATGAAGAACAGGTGAAAATACCATCATAAATTATTTGAATAAAAGAAATCTTTAAAATATTTTAATCCTACACATCATTATGTCTTGTTGCAAAGAGAAAGAAAAGAAAACTACTCAGAAATCATGAGGATAATAAAACAAAACATCATATATATTAAAATCAAGTTTATAAGATAAATCTTGAATAAAGGTACAAATATTTATCTTAAACTTCTCCCAAAGCAATCCTCTAAAGTTTTCAGAAAGACTTGACTCCAGAAGACTCACACAAAACTCTACAATCACCACACTCCCACTATAGTGGTCGTCTACCCATATAGTGTTCTAAACTACTAATAAAAATGAATTTCTTTTTCTCCTCCTTTAAATGTGTAGAAATATCTTCTATATATAGAGCTTTGAAAATAACCAAGGGTCACTTAAGGAACTTTTTCAAATTTTTTCCAATTCAATGAATATTGGGCAAATTGCTTTTGGCATGTAGGCGCCCAACTATCGCCCATAGACACCGGCCTTCTAGAACATCCTAGCACCTAAGTGTCAGGTCACATTTAATGTCATTGGCTTCAATTATCCCATTTTTGCTACACTTTTTATCCTTTTTCTCTTAAACTCTATTTCTTGCACCTGAAATCAAAAACACACAAAATACCTTTTATTAAAACACAATATCATTAAAAGATAAGCATAAAATGGATAGATAAAAAAGGTAAATTTGAAGCATGTAAATTCCCCCAAACTTAAACGTTACTTGTCTCCAGATAACCCTTGTACTGTGCAAAGCAAATATAACAACTTATTGCAGTGGGTTTCACTTATAGATTCTTATAGTTTTTTCCCATAAATATAACAAAGAAACTTTTACAAAAGTTTTAAATAACTCAGGTTTAAACAAAAGTATAATGATATCCAATATTCAAGTTAGGAATTTTGATTGTTTTATTCATTTCAAAAATTACTATAATTTGTTGCACTAAGGAAATTTAGAAGAATTAAAATAAAAGAATTATATGATAACTCTACTAGTAAAGAGACAAATACTTTTAAAAGTTGAAAAAGAGTAAATAATTTTTTTCTTTTAAGTAAATTCAAGTGAAGCTAATTTTTAATTAGGCATCTCCTCAAGCTTCTCCCAACATATTAATTTTCATTTTTTGCTCTTCTTCTTCTTTTGATTTTGTTCTTCTTCTTTTTTTTTCTTTTTTTTTTAGGATCATTTTCAATCCTTTCTTTTCTTTTCTTTTCTTTTTTATGTGAAGTTTAATATATCTAGATTACCTTTTAAGGCTTTTGAACTTCATTATTCTCTTCGTAAAGTTAAAAAATTCTCACATTTCCTTACTTAAAATTTGTATTAGTTTAATAATAATTTTTTTATGGAGTCTCAAATTCTTTTTAAAGGTGTAGCTCTAAAATTCATAATGTTTCAAAAATATAATTTTTCTTTCTCTGAATAGTAAAAGCATATTCCTATACAGTTATTCTAAATATTTTAACTTTAGATTTTCCCTTTATCACTAAAAACTTTTACTTAAGTTTACTATAACACTTAAGAAATCAAAAATATAATTATCTAAAGTTAACTCCACATACCACATATTATATTAAAATAATTTTTAAAATATAAAATTTATTGAGGATAAATAAAGTTTAGTTTTGTTAAAAAAAATTTTTCTCCCTCCCCCAAACATGAATTTTTAAATTGTGTAAATCGTTAAAGTATAGAACAAGCATGAAGAGAGAAAAGTTGATCAGTTTTAACAGGATACTAAAAATGTAAAAATCATAGGTACAAGTAGTAAAAGGTGTTGAGTAGTAGTACATAAAAAAATCAATAGGTAAAACGTAGAAAGTGCAACATATAAGACTACTCTAACACACATGCAATATAAACAAAAGTAGAACAACAGTAACATTAAAGCATCAAAACAGAAAGTTCAATGACATCAATCCTATTTAAGGACATCCAAGAAGTATCTAAATAGAGAAAATCTACATGAAGGATCTATAACAGAAAAGTAAACTCTATCTAGTCATCCTCCTCATCATCAACATCATCATCAAGAATGTCTTCATCCATCGACTTACAACGTTCATATGGAAAAAATTGAGGGCAAGTAGGAAACTCAACTAAATGATCCCCCTTCAAAAATTTCATTAATGATACATCATAAGCCACATCGTAGTCGCTCTTCCTCTATATGTTTTATTCTACATGATCATATTTATCTTCATATCTTGCATTCAACACTGAATTAAGAACAACTCAGACTAGTGCTCCAAATATCTCTCACTCATCACATCCCAAAAATGAAGAGGTGGAATAGAAGTATTGGAGGTAGAAGGTTTAGGAATTTTAAAAGCCACAACTCTAGATCTTCCATAAAAATCAATATAAGCCTTTTTAATATGCTTTAGTGGATTTAATTGTTCCCCCCATGTCTCATACTTTACTCCAGAGTCCTTGCAGATGGTAAAAATAAGAGAAGGAGAACCCAAACCTGTTGAAGAAATAGATCAAGCAAAGTTGTAAAAACCCTTAAATATAAGAGAGCCAACATCAGTGGGTTTCAACTTCTGAATGCAGTATTTAAAAGTAGTTCTCTCATGAATCACCTCACTCAAGTGGATTAAAAGAATTAATTTAGTAGAAATAAAGTATTTCCATGCCTTTGATGGGGAATTAAGCGAGGAAGAAGAAAATTTTACCTTATGTTCATTCCTAATCTTCCATACTCGACGCCCATCAGTAAGGTTAGCAATAATTTCATCAAGCTCAGTCTCAATAACCACAAACTCTGAATAAAAATAGTCCAGAGAAGGTGGTAAACCATATAGCACATTTATCCTATCGAGGGTGAACTCAATTCCCCATCCTCTAACAAATACCTCCTCCCTGGGAGCTTCAAGTAAGTTTGCATAAAATTCCCTCATAACAGAAATAACTGCTATAGCAGTAAAGTAGCAGAATACCTCCCACTGGTGAGCATCAATCAAGTTGGTTCAATTTAAAAGCACTACTCTACAATAAATTTTCATGATAATAGCAAGTCATCGTATATATTCTGAGCCTTGTGATTCACAAATTTAGAGGTATCAAAAGTTTCTTTCCCCTTTCCTCTATAAGTTTTAGGATCCATTCTTCAAATCTAGAAATATTCCAAATGAATCATATATATAAGTTTTAAAGGCTCCTAAAAGTATTTTCCAAGCAAATGAAGCTTTCATCCATCAAATGAAGCTTTCATCCGAAGCTTTCATCCATGGATTTTTCACAACAAATTCCAAAATTTTACAATTTTTGCCCTTACAACAATGTGGAATAAATCTATGGTGAAATCAAGAAATTTCTATGCCAAAATAAGGATCTAACATGGAAAAGATGAAATCTAGTGTTTTTTGGACACTGAAAGTTGAAGAATCTCAAGCTATGCGGAGCCCTAAATGTCTTTACACGAACTAGAGGAAGAAGAAGATGTTAAAGGATGAAAAATGGAGTTGGGTTATTTTAAATCCCAATTTTCACCTCGTTTGGACGGTTCAGCCAGTCTAGCGCCTAGGCGCCGTTTCTGGAGCCTAGGCGTCTGCTGTGCAAACAGCTAGCACTTAGGCGCCAATTCTAGGGCCTAGGCGCCAGACCTAAATTCTTGGAAAATTTTGTTATTAACTGTGGCCCAACAAACCTAAGGCCTCCAATCAAAATTTAACATTAATTTAACCACGTTCCATAAATTGACTATCTTCCCAGCATCTTTTAACTTTTATTTACTCCATTATAATTTCAAAACTTCATTCAATCCAACATTCAAACATGACAAAATTTACTTAAGCTTAACGCATTTGCATGACTAACAAACAAGTTTCAATACAATTGACATATAAAAGCAATACAACATAACAAACCAATACAAATACTAAACTTCGCGTAGTACTGAACACAACCTTGACTAAAGTCGACTCACTAATTGCAACCACACATAAACATAAAAATCCATAGAAACCCTTCTAAATATCAGCATTTGTTGGCACAATTATCTCTCCCCCTTTTTAATTGATAAGAAGTTGTGATTGTACAGATGGTAGATATGAGCACGAGGGTAATTTTTAGCAACTTTATCACTGATCCATATGTTATCGTGATACATACTAGCATGATAATCTTGATAACAAGCCATATGGTTGAATTGGACTTTCATCTACCACTCCAAAGGCTCGTAGTGGTGTTACATCTCACTAGCTTTTTGTGGAGATATCCCCGCCCCTCTTCAATCTTTAACAGTTTTTCAGTGATGCTCTCCAAACTCAGGGCTAGGAAGCTGTTGAAGGTTTGGCATCCCTAAGCACAACCTTCTTGTCACTTACACAACCATTGATTCTACTCTCCATTTGGGCAAGAAGTATAAACTAAGCACTCAGCTCCTCTCCAATTCGTCTTCTCTCATACTAAAATTTGGAGTTCTGATTTCGAAGGATGAGTTGTAGGGGCTTTTTTAAGAAAATTTAAGTTAAAACCACTGTGGGCGATTTTCCCCACAAAATAACTGAGGTGCCTAGGCGTTAGATTCTGACACTTAGCCATCGGGCTTACCGAGTTCTGGTGCTTAAGTTCTAGGTTTGGCACCTAGGCGTTAGTACTTAGGTAAACATTATTTTGCGTTGCACTGAATATTTCACATCCCAATCTCATTCCAATCATCTAGTTATTGTATTTGCACCTCCTCACATCTAGTAGGTCTCAGTACTACATCATATAGTCAATAAAAATGAAAGTCATAAATCAAACCACATAGATAATTATGGGTTGCCTCCTACAAAACACTCGGTTTAACGTCGTCAACCCGATATATCCAATTTTTTACTCGGGTTGATCCAATATTAGGATCATTTCATGCAAAGGCTTGTTTCCACAAATGTAAGATTTTAGTCGATGTCCATTTACTTTAATCATTTGTTGAGTTTTTGGATCTTTAACATTTGCAACATCAAAAGGATAGGCTTCTATCACAATAAATGACCTGACCACCTAGACTTAAGTTTTTCGAGAAATAATTTCAATTGAATATTGTAAAACAAAACCTCTTTTACAGGCTCAAATCTTTCTTAAAATTTTTTGATCATGCCAATTTTTCATCTTTTCCATATAAATTCAAGTATTCTCATAAGATTTATTTCTAATTTCTTGAGCTCATTTAACTGCAATAAATGTTTCTCACGTGCTTTTTTCATGTTATAATTAAGTTCCATTATCACCCATTATGCCTTATGTTCTACTTCAATTGATAAGTGAAAAGCCTTTCTAGATATGAGCCTATATGGAGTCATTCCTATAAGAGTTTTGTAAGCAGTCATGTAGGCCCATAATGCATAATGAAGTCTGGCATATTTATCTTTCCTATTCAGATTTATAGTCTTCTCCAATCTGCCTTTAATTTCTTAATACGATACTTCTGCTAAACCACTTATTTGAGGGTGATAAGTTGTGGAAGTTTGATGATTAATTCTATATTTCATCATTAATTTTTCAATCTAAGGGTTCTTAAAATTGCTCATCCATCTGTAATCATCAGTCTTGGCATTCTAAATCTAGTAAAAATATTTTTCTTTAAATATTTAACAACATTTTGAGCATTATGATGAGGTAAAACAACAACTTCAATCTATTTTGGAACATAATCTATAGCTTGCTAAAAGTATAATTTTCTAGAAGATGGTACAAATGGTCCCATGAATTCTATACCCCATTCATCAAAAGTGTCAACTTTTAAGAAAAAATTTAGGGTCATTTCTTTTTCCTTAGAAATATTGCCTACTCTTTAACATCTATCACATATTTTTACATAAGTATTAACATCCCTAAATATTTTATGCCAATAGAATCGAGACTGCAAAATTTTGTATGTAGTTTTATCCACTCCAAAATGTCCCCCAAAATCATATTCATGACCGTTCTTAATAATTTATTGGTTTCTTCAAAAGGAACACATCTTCTGATAACTAAGTCCTTACATTTTTTATATAATTAAGGGTCTTCCCAAAATTATAATCTTGTGTCATACATGAACTTTTTCTTTTGGTGGCTATCTAATCTATAGGGTAAAATATTACTAACAAATTAGTTAACTATATCAGCATACCATGAAGTACACCACTCAGAAGCAGAGTATAATTGCTCATCAAGAAAATTTTCATTAATTTCTATAACATTATCCCCATAATTTTTTTGTTCTGGCCTAAATAAATGATCAACAATTAGATTATCAATACCCTTCCTTTCTATTACTTGAGAATTGCATTCTTGCATCAAAAGGACCCATCTAATTAATTATGATTTCAAATCTTTCTTCAACTTCAAATAATTAATAACAGAATTTTCAGTATGCATAATACATGTTGCCTCAATTAGATAAGGTATAAATTTATCAAAATCATATACTATAGCCAGTAATATCTTTCATTTGTAGTTGACCCAACCTGCACTTAAGCGTAATTTTAATCTCCTTTACTGTGCCAGAAAATATATCTTAATTTATATCTAGCAGCTAGTGTGAACACTTGCAATGCTTTATAAATTATATAATATATTTTCACACTAGGGGTACTACACAAGTATACATATCATTTCAAGTAATATAAGATTTTCTTTAAAAACCCTTGTATCCCACGAGGAATGCGGTAACTCTAAAAATCAACTTACATAAATCTATTTAAATTACAATTTAGAAAGATAAAAGATTTAAAATGATATGCTTGCTAAAAATTACTACAAAAGAGCTTAGAAAGAAAGTAACAACTAAATGTAGTAAAAGCTTAGCAAAATATCATGGAAAACTTTCCCCTTGCAAAGAGAATTTAATCTATGTAGGAATCAAATGATTTAGGACAAAATTGAGGTATTGTGACAAATATAGGCATACCTAATTCTTTACCCCCTTCTGGTGCTTGCAAAGAACATTAGCTAGCTTAACTCTGATTCCTTATCATCTCTACTCCAAATCAGTTCTATCTAACCTCTCACCTCTAGATGCCCATGAAACCAAAAACATGCAAAATACCTTTCTTTAAAGTGTAATATCATAAAAAACATACATAAAAGGCTTATAAAACATGCAAGAAAAATAGGTTATTTTGAGGTGGATCAATTTCCCCAACTTAAACCTTATTTTTCCTCAAGTAACTCCTTATACTATATATAAAATTTATAACATGTGGTAGTAAATTTAACTTAAAGAATTAACTAATTTCTGATTTATAAAATGCTACAGTGAAACTTGTAGAAAAATTTTTGGCAACTCAGGTTAAAAACTATAGTACAAGAACATTTAACTGTCAAGTTTAAAAGTTCTGATGTTATATTTATTTTAAAAATAACTGCAATTTAGTCATTCTTAAGAGACTTAGAAGAAATACTAGAAAAAGAATTGCATGAGAAATTTTTTAGTAAAGGTGCTAATACATCTTAGTCAAGTTAGAAATGTAACTAAGTTTTTTACTTTAAGATGAATCAAGTAAAGCTTATTTTTTATTAGGCATCTCCTTAAGCTTTTCCTCCCATATACTTTTCTTTTTGATTTTCTTTTTATTTTTCTTTTTAGGATTATTTTCAATCCTTTCTTTTTCTCTTTTCTTTTTTTAATAAGTCATGTGAGGCTTACTATATCTGGAGAGCCTTTAATGATTTTAAACTCCACTATCCTCTTCTTAAAGTTAAAAACATCTAACATTTTTTACATTAACAAATGCATATTATCTTTAAAATTTTTCATAAAGTGTTAATTCTTTCATTCCAAGTGTAAATCCAATATCCTTAATTTTTCCAAAAATACTATATTCTTTAGTTTAAATAGTAAATCCATAACTATAAACCCTTCATACTAAACATCTTAATTCAAGAATTGACATTTATTATTAAAAACTTTTACTTAGGTTTTCTACAACTTTCATAAAATAAAAAATATAATTTTTTAAAGTTAACTCTACGTACCACAGGTTATGTAAAGAATACTTTTGAAAAACACAATTCACATGACAAAATAAAGTTTAGTTTAAAAAGAATTTTCCCCTTCCCCCAAACTTACATTTTTAAACTAATTTAAAGCAGGAAAGTTCATGAAGGTAGAGAAAAATTTAAAAACTTAAAAATAGGGAGAGTAATGTAGGTACATGTAGGAAAGACACGTACTGAGTAGAGTAAGATTAACATGCATAACAATAAAAACATAAAATAAGCACTACTCTAGCATTTAATTTTGAGTAGAAAATAAATAGTGAAACTAACAGTTTAACAATAACAAAAACCAAACACATGCAAATCACACAAAAGTACATTAAATCACTAATATAATAGAGTTCAAATTTTCAAACACAACAAAGAAAAATAAAGAAAACAACACACTAAACATCAATCTCTATGATCTCCAGCATCCTCATCATCACCCAGTTCTATGTTCTCATCCATCTCATAAGGTCGATATGGTGTGAAAGCACGGAAAATAAGAAATTCCACAGATTAGTCACCTCCCATGTATCTCCTCATTGTCTCATTATAAGAAAAATCATACTCAATATTTCTCAGCATCATATCATCACTATGAGACAAATGAGATTCAATCCATTTCACTTTATTATGTAGATTTATAATATCTCGTTATTGAATCATCCTTTGTTACCTAAGAGAATGCAGAGATACAAACTCAGAATCAGATGATCTAAGAGAAAAAGTAGAAGCTAAAGTAGAAGGTATGTTAACTCCAGTCCTATGTTTATTCCCAAAATGTCTCATATTTTTTGAAATTTTTCTTCTAATGGGTTTATGAGATGATAAAGTTTCTTCCCAAGCCTCATACTTCACTCTAGAACCTCACACAAAGTAGTATTAAGAGAAAGGTAGCTCAACCCTCCTATAGTTCCTCTTCTCGAAGAAACAAGCATGTTGGTATAAATGAGGGAGCCATTGTCAATAAGTTTATTTATTTGAATACCATAGTTTAAAGTGGCTCTATCATGGGTTACCTCAATAAAATGGTCGGTAGGAAGTAATCTTCCAGAGATAAAATATTTTCAGGCTCGAGAATGAACATTAAGTTTTAAAAAAGAAAAGTCCACTCGTCGACAATTCTTATTTTTCCAAACTCCATTTTCGTTAGTAAAAAATTTCATAATCTCATCTAATTTAGGATCAGTAAGATGGAACTCTGAAAAGAAGCAGGTAGGAAAACTGTGCATTTGGTATATGTGGTTATTCCAATCAGAACTAATATCCACATATTGCTCACTGATCGCAAATTTATATATGCTTAAAAATAGAAGTATTTAATGCTGCTGCTAATAGATTTAATTTTTCAACAACTGTACCAAAACTTAATAACAATTATTGATTTGATAAATATGGACATAATAAATATTCAATAATTGTAAAGTCACACTTATCAACGCAAGTATACGTATCACTCAAGTAATATAGGGCTCTAATGGAGCCCTAGATATCGATCCCATAGGGATTAAATTTAGAACTACGAACTAAGATTTTTAAAAAGCAATATTTTAATCACAACAACGAAGTTCAATTTGCTTATTTGTCACTAATAGGAAATTGAAATAAATATGTAATTTTAGTAACTATTAAATAACTAAATATACTAATGAAGGTACGAATGTGATATTCAATATATAAGAAAACATCATTATTTTTGTCAAGAAATTATAGTGAATGGATAAAGTGAATCAGTTCAAATTATATTGTGTCAAATAGGAGCATACCTATTCTTTACCCTTTGGTCGAGGCATAAAGAACATTGACTAATCCTACGCTTGTTTACTGAAT
>NW_018165655.1:242392-242970 GCF_001263595.1 Phalaenopsis equestris | reverse complement strand
CCTTTCTTTATAGCACATAGAATTCCTCTTCGAAGCAGCAAGGAGGAAGAAATCTCTCACTTTCCCTCCACTCTTACAATCTCTCAAAGAATTCCTCACAAATTAGCCCCCCTACAAACATTAATGGAACCTTTCTAACCTCCAGGTACTCTCTCTCCCTCTCAAATTTTGGCCCAAATCTTCTTTTAAAGTTGTGGATGAGCTTTTTCAAGAGTTGCCTAAGCATCCCTTCAAAATTTATCCTTATCCAAAGCCTGATTGGTCATAACCGCCAAGCTCGCCGTCGGCGGCCTCGAGGGCGTCGTCGGTGGGCCTTCTTAATGAACTAATTCTTGAGCACCAGGAAAACCATTTTGGTCCTTTTTACTCCAAAGTCGCTCCTTTTTGCATCTTTTTGCTCCAATGACCATAATTCATCATACCTGCAACAAAACATCAAAAATGCCTTTCTTTAAAGTGCAATATCATAAAAAGCAGCGTAAAATAGGTATGAAAATCTCATCTTATTTTTCTCTGGTCAAAATCCCCTAAACATAACTATTACTTGTCCTCAAGTAATTTTAGTACTATATAAAAGT
>NW_018165655.1:240518-241764 GCF_001263595.1 Phalaenopsis equestris | reverse complement strand
TAATTAAATAAAGGACATCTAATAGTTAATCTTTTTCTTCCCTCCCCGAGACTTAAATTTTTAAATATGAAATAATACAGGTGGAAAGAAAAACTCTAAATATAAATCATACCTCAGTATTTTAGGCATTTTCATCATTCTGAAATTTTTGCACGCCTTCTCAAAATTTCTACTTCACTTGGTCTGTAATATTAAGAGCTTTCTACACATATAAATAGTTAGAGAAATTTCTGGATAATGAAATTTTAAAATAAGTATAAAACTAAAACATTAAACAAGCACAACATTTCCTAATACTAAATAAAACAATTAAAATTAAAATGCAAAATTAAAAATCACAATTCATTACAATCCACAAAATACTACTCAACATCTATTATACTATACATGCAAATTTAACTATAACACTAACTTTATAACAAAAATTAAAAATCATCCAAATACAACATAATAATAAAAATGAAAGTCCAAATACACATCAAATACACACAAACTTCCATTTCTATTACAAAAAGATCACAGAAATAAAAGTACAAATATAAGTACATCAATTACATTCAAATATCAAAATCCCAAACTATGTCTTCATCTCCTTGATCAGCAGGTGGATCGTGCTGATACTGAGTATATCGGGGGCATTCCGGGAAAGTAACATTAGGCTCACCTCTGTAGTGTCAGGCCTGGGCTTCGTAATAAGCTACCTCAAAATTTGAATACCTTTGAAGGTACTCACTATCATAATCATGTCGACGTTCTAAACCACTAATCCTTTCATTTATCAACTCTATGCTCTTCCGCTGCAAGGTCAACTCATTCATCAAATCAGTCAAAGTAGGGGAACTAGAAGGTGGAAGGCCATAACTTGTAGAGGGGACAACTCTACTAGTAGAAGGCTCTTGACTCCTACCTCCAGTTCTCCATTTCTCATGGGATTCATAAGTTTTCAAATTGGCTTTACTAATGGATTTCATAGGGTCTAACTTGTAGAGGGGACATCTCTATTAGTAGAATGTTCTTCACTCCTACTTCTAAGTCTCCATTTCTCATGGGATTCATAAGTACTTAAATTGGCTTTACTAATGGGCTTCATAGGGTAAACCCATTCTTCATCTCCAGCTTCCACTCCAGAAAGTTGGCAAAGTGCACAAATAAGGCCAGGATGTCCTAGACCTCCACTTGTTTCACTCCTTACCGTAGTCAAAATATTCTTAATTCTCCCCACATTTATAGTTCTATTATTCTGAAT
>NW_018165655.1:238732-240508 GCF_001263595.1 Phalaenopsis equestris | reverse complement strand
TAGTTACCTCACTATGGTGATAAGTCGGTAACAGAGTAGAAGAAATAAAATAATGTCACGCCTTCGAGGTGGCATTCAACATGGAAGCAGAAAAATTTACCCGTTCTCGCTGCTTTATCTTCCATGTTACTTTCCCATCAGTGAGAAAGTTGATCACATCATTCAGGGGGCCTTCCATTGTACTAAAGGATTCATAGTGGCAACTATAAGAGTCTGGGACTTCGTAAAAGGTGTTGATGCGGGCAGCAGTAAATTCAACAGGAAATCCATGCACTTGAATGATTCCATCATCAGAATAGATTACATTGGCATAGGAATCCTTCACAACATTTACATCAGTTTTATTGGTGGTGTAACAAAAGTTTTCCCACCTCTGCTCGGTAATAACTCGTTCAATTTCTCCAGCCGGACTCTCAAAAACTTAATCTTGTATACACTTTTTTCCTTTAAATACTGAAGTAAATCTTGTTTGAGTCATCGCATTGACGAAGCGAGGCTCGTCAAACTCAACCCCTCTCTTTTGTCGTGGAGCCATTTCAATCTAATCAAATCATAGAAAAATTCCAAAATATACTTCAAATATTCAAAGAATGGCTTCCAAAAGTGATTCTAAGAGTTCAACACTAAGATCCATGAATTTCTTCCCAATATTTTCTTCACATTCTCAAAATTTTTGAATCTCCTCAATGTGGAAGAAATTAATGGTCAAAATCAAATATTTTTAGTTTGGAGTGAAGCTCTTACCTAGAGATGACCAAATCTGGTGTCAAAAAGCCTTGATATTGCCTCCCAAACCAAGATCTCGCAAGCCCTATGTCAAAAATTACATTTTTAGGAGGAAGGGGATGATGAATAGTGGCAGTTGACTGGTCAAAAGCACGGTTCTGGTCAAAATTGTGGTTAAAGGTGTTTTTTTTGCGAGCTTGCTGTCGGCGGGTTGATGGCACCGTCGGCGCGCTTATTGAATTTAAATCCTAAGACTCGGGAAAAGTCTGCCGTCGGCGACGTCGAGGGCGCCGTCGGCGGTGTCTATTGATTTTGTTCAATTCCCAAATTTTTGCAATTTCAATCAATTTCAAGCCTTAACAACATCCGTTTAATCATTATAAACATAATTTTAAGTAACTAAATGATGTACTTAGCACATATAAACTTTCGCAACACAAAACATCACATTTATATATAAATTCCAAGTGGTACAATATACGTTACATAACACACCTAAGTTTGGTATTTTCTCAACCTCAACACATTAATTCAGCGTTGCAATCTAAGCCAAAACACTCAAAATGTTGAAAACAAAACATTCTATGCTAAGTCTCAACTATACAGAGATCTAAAAGCATAATTCTAAAGCAAAGAAAATACAAAGTTCAAATCAAAATACATAGATAGACAAGTAGTAATATAAATCTACTATTCTTTAGATTCAGTACTAGATTATCCTCTGAGATCATCCATTGATTGCACATGAATGAAGAGGCTGTAGAAGGGTCAGAATGGAAATTCTTCAGTAGAATCCTCCTCTATTAATTTCATCCTCCTCATCAGTAGTATCAAACTATCTTCTAAATGTCCAGAATGATCAAAATGTTCTTTCATCCTCCAGTCTAAATGATCGAAGAAGTCGGAGATATTATTAATTGCATTCATGAAATTTTGTACCTCCTTCTTCAATTTCTTGATTCGACGCAGGATCACAAGAGTTTTATCAGGAATTAAAGGTTGAACTGGTAGTGAATTCTGAGATGATTGATCTACTATAATGGTCATGTC
>NW_018165655.1:236970-238500 GCF_001263595.1 Phalaenopsis equestris | reverse complement strand
ATCTGTTTTGTGGGAAAATTTTTGACGGAAAAAAAAAAGAGCCACTATTTTGAAATGGTATTTAGGAGTGTCACAGAAAAACTAACATACTCGTTCTGTCTAGTTTCCCAGTCGTCAGTTTCGTCCGTTAAATATTGGTAAATTTCATTCATCTGGTTTCTTGTTGGGACAAAATTGGAATAGTGATAGACAGGAATATTCTCTATCATGTATAATTCATTGATCCGTGCAAGAGTGAAAGCGATCCATCTACCTCGCAGCAACTCCCTGGTTGATTCCATGTAAATTCGCAAAAAATCCTTTTACTACAGGAACAACCACGACGGCGGTAGTGTAGCACAAAACTTCCCATCTTCATCGTACTATCATTTCTTCAAATGTCGTTGAGGGATTGTTCAATCCACGATTTACGAATCCTTTTCATTGATCAATCTTTTCTTCGTTAGTAACTTGTTGAATATTTGCTGCGCTTCTGCACTAATAAACTTTCGCAGATTGAAAACTTGTATTCTGGGATTATCAGGGGAATTGGATGTCGTAAGAATGAAATTGGTGGAGGTTCACTTAATTTTTGGGGAAAAATATGTACTAGGAATCAAAATTTGGAGTTTAAAAGGGTAACTCCAGCCCAAAAACCGCCAAAAATCGCCATTCAAACCTAAGAAATTGCCATCTCGCCGGTCTCGCCGTCGGCAAGGTCGAGGGTGCCATCGACCGTCAGCGGGGTTGAGGGAGCCATCGGCGAGCCTCTGTATTTATTTTGCCTAGACTCTCTAGAAAAATCCGCCGTCGGCGGCGTCAAAGGTGCTGTCGGAGCCCAAGGCAAAAATTGTGCAGTTTTACTCAGGTCCGAATGCATTCCAATTTTTCTTTATGGATCCAATTTTTATGATGATTCAAGGGTAAATAAGAGTAGTAGAGTCTAATACTACCACAAACTAATGATAATTTCAAATACAAACTACTATAATTGCAATAAAAGTAAAGATAAATATGGGTTACCTCCCAATGAGCGCTTGGTTTAATGTCGTCAGCCCGACCTATTCAGGTGTCATTCAGGTTGACTGATCATTAAAACCTCTATAAAATTTGGTCTTTTACCCTCAAAATAGTCTTTTAATCTGTGTCCATTTACTTTAAATCTATTCTTTTACCCTCAAAATATGGTTTTAATCTGTGTTCATTTACTTTGTCTTCATTTCCCGTCTTCTGATCTTCAACCTCAACAGTTCCGTAAGTATAAACTTGAGTCACAGTAAAGGGTGCTAACCAACAAGACTTCAATTTTTGAAGAAATAATTTTAGTTTGGTGTTGTAAAACAAAACTTCTTATCCTGGTTCAAAATTTTTTCTGGTTAACCTTTTGATAATGCCGTAACTTTAATTTTTCCTTATAAATTCTATCGTTATTATAAGACTCATTTCATAATTCTTCCAATTCATTTAGTTGTAACAATCTCTTCTTACCAGCATCTTTTAAATTATAATTGAATTCTTTAATCGCCCAATATGCTTTATGCTCCAATTCTA
>NW_018165655.1:218568-227585 GCF_001263595.1 Phalaenopsis equestris | reverse complement strand
ATGAATTGGATGCCAATTTGTAGGTTAAGGCAATCAATTGGGTGAAAGTTAGGGATTTAGCCAAATTGGGGCTAAATTTGGAAATTTTGGCTTTAGGCCAAAATCAAATGGATTTGAAACTTCACCAAGGTCAAATTAATGGTTGATTTTGATTTATAGGAATGTTATAAAGATTTTTCAACATTAATTGAGGCCAATTGACTAAGCTATGGGTTCAATTGGGTGAGATTAAGTCATATGGTCAAAATTGGGGTTTTGACCCAAATCAAAATTGGGCTCAAATCATGGACCAATTGAGCTTGGATTTGGTATAGTTTGGTCATATAAAAAGTGATTTTGAGTTAAGGATTGGAATTGTGGTCAATTGAGAGACCCAATTGATGGATATTTATGATGGATTTAGGGAAATTTGGATCTTTAAAGGGCAATTTGGGGATTTTGGTTAAAGATGGTCAAATTGGGTCATATGGTAGTTGAGAGAAATGAAATTAGAAATATTTGGGATTTATTGGGTTTTTTTTGGGAATTTTTGGAATTTTGAGCCCAAGAGGGGTATTTTGGTAATTAGGGGGTGCCTTAGGGGTCAAAAGGCCAAGATGGGTATTTTGGTAGAGTAATAAGCCATGGACCAAAGGAAGCCCCATTTTGGGTCCTCTACATAGTGGTCTTAGCCAAACCATAGCCCTAGGGCTAGTAGGTTTAGGGGACCATCTACATGAGTATCCCAAAAGATCAAGGGATCTAGACTAGAAGTTTGAGTCAGGGTTATGAGTGAATGTGGGTGTAGATGAGTGTAGTGAATGCCTTAGCTCCAGACCAACACCCAAGGTCAACCCTAAGGTCCAACAATCCTAAGGGTGACTCATCTTGAGTTTCTCCCACAGTGACCCCACCTACTAAGTATTTAGAGGTTGAGAGCAACATGTGGAACTTCAAACTGAGTAGAGAACAATTTGGAATTTCTAGTGGTGAGGGTTCCATGTCTAGTTTTCTAGGAATAGTCAACAGGAAAAGTCCTATGGCTAGACCTTAGGCTACTAAAGAGGAAAAAACTAAACCTCAACCAAAAATGAGGTTAACAACATCATGTTAGGTACTAAGTCTTTAAGTAGTGGTCATTGACTGACAGCATATGTCTTTCACCTCGGAAATTTACCAACTAGTAAAATCCTCTTGAGCAAACTTCTTCTATGTCAACTGGTCCCTCCCAAGTTGGTTCAAATTTTCCACGTACCTTGCGGTGTATAAGAATAGGTCTTTTGAGAAGGAGAACGAGGCCAGCAATTTTGAACGCCCTCAGGCAGACCAATTTATCATGAGCCTGCACCATCCTTGCCTGGTAAAGCTCCAAATGTTGTTGTGCTTCTAGTCGTTTTCCATCAATATTTTCCACTTCTTCAAGTCTGAGTTTTTCACTTTCTTCAGTTGTATTTTGGTTGTCGATGGCAACTCCCAGAGACGGTGTCTGGACTTCTAACAGTAGTACGGCCTCAGACCCGTACACAAGTGCATAGGGTGTCATTGAGTGGGAGTTCTAAAAGTTGTCTGGTTACCCCACAAATCTTCTAATAGTATATTAGATATTTTTTCATATTAGAAAACTTCACATAAACATAGTTTAATAGTTACTGCTTTAAACTTTGCATTTAAATTTTGCTAGTAGTTAATAATACAGTTTTGATAGTATCTCAAACATTCAAAATTAGTGACAGTAATTTTGTTTTATTTCTATAAATTTCAATTTATCATTTCAAATTTAAACCTTCCTCATGGGATCAATATTTGGGACTTAAATAGAAAGTCTTATATTACTTGATAATGATACAAATACTTGCGTAGAATCTCAACATTAAGTGCTTAACGTTATTATTCATAAAATACCCTATCAAGACTTTGGCACCGTTATAAAGCGGAGTCCACTTAATAAATTTTACACAACTATAATTTCATCACGATCAGTCAAGAAGATAGAAAAAATGTGCAGAATCTTATGCATGCAATTGGAAATATTTCTGAAATGTTGGATCACTTCGATTAGAAACTTAGAAAACATTTTGAGCATATTGGTCATATTGAAGATGGCTTGGTGTGGATTAGGGAGGATTTGACTGATTAGTTTCTATATTGACCCTTCTACAACTTGTATGTGCACTACCAATCTATGAGAGATATCCAGGAGGATGAGAGTTAAGAAAATGTTTGAACTTAATCTATGCATAGAACATTTTATTTAGTACTGATTGCTTTTATTGTTTGTTGTGTTGAATTGCATTTACTTTTATTGCTGAACAATATTAATATTTATGTTTGGAATTTTGGTGTTTAGATTTCAGTGTTAGGATGTTTTTGGTTTGCTTTAAACACTGAAATAGATGTTTGTTGGCTTGATAAAGGTTAGTTAGTAATAGCTTAAATTTTATATATAAAAGTGAGTTTTGTGTTGTTTGTAAATGATGGATGTTAGAGTAATGTTTAATTATGCTTATAAGGGTTCATTTGAGTTCATTAGAGGTAGACGTAAAGTGATACAAAGCAGATCTTCACAAAAAATGAAATCTGGAAAAAATTACGGCGTTGGTACAATATGCGCCGGATTACAGAGAGTTGGTGAATGATGCGCCAAATTCTTGAAAATACTAGATTGTTTAAAAAATCATGAAATCACACAGTAAGACTCTATTTTTTTTTTCTTGGGTCGTCTCTTACCCGTAAACCTTAACTTATGGCTTCACATTGAATGCGATATAGAAGATTTTGGAGGCTAAAAATTGTAGATTTCATCTTCTCTTGGTATGAGTTTCACTTTAACTTAGAAATTTTTTATTTTCACCATGAATTTTTCATACATTATGGAAATCCAAAAATTGAGATTTTTGATGAAAAGCTTGAAAAAAAACTCATGGTGAAAAGTTTCTTACCAAATAATCTTACTTGGGTAGTTAGATTTTTTATTTTGCAATTTATTTGGAATTTATTTAGATTTTGATAGAATTTTAAATGTCTCCACGAGTGTAGAGAGAAAGAAAAGATGATTTTGATGCACAAAGATTAGTTAATTTGAAGGCCCAACACAGTTATGACACTCAAATCGAATTGAGAAGATTGATTCAGGAACGGGCATTTGCTAACCCGGGTGGCGAGATCGAAAGATTGATTCTTGCCAAAAATTAGGAACGATTTTGTTACTTTACTGCAGTAGCAATTGTGCCAATGATTCAAGAGTTTTATGCCAATAAGATTTATTAATGATTATCACATTCTTTTGAGAGGTAAGCAAGTTGAATTTACTGCCAAAAGGATCAATGCTTTTTATGGGTTGAGGATTGTTTTTTTTTTTATGAATATGATGCATTCGTGATGAGGGATGAAGAGATTGCCTTCCTGACTGATGGAAGAGGAGAATGGAGGATTAAAAATAATAAGATAGTTAAATTCTCCGCTTCCATGTTGACTAATCAGTCAAAGGTATGACACCACTTCATTTTTACTAGATTACTACCAACAAATCATTTGGCTGATGTAATGATAGATAGATCTGTATTGAACTATTGCATTCAGAACGTGAAAGCAATAAATATTGGCTTTCTTATAGTTCATCAAGCACGGAGCATAGCTATAAGCTCTACAGCTAGTGGTTTGGGTTACCATGTTCTTTGGGTTATCATGCTCTTTGTGAGCAATCAAGAGTAGAATTAGGAGTTGAATCCAATAGAAATGAAGAAAGATTACAACCACAAAATCATATTGGGAAACATATGATTCAGAGAGTTGAATCATTTGTTGAATCTTGTTGAATCAAGGGGTGGAAGAAGTGATAGACCCTCTATATCAGCTGCAGGGGCATCTACTTCTCGCCCTGCATCATTAGAAAACATTATGGACCAACTCATGATTCAAAAGTGGATATAGTAAATATTCAGAATTAGATTGGAGAGATTGGTGCAAGAAATGCTTATAATGATGAATATTAGCAGAGGCAAGTTCAGCATGATATAGCTTTTGAGGATGCTATGGCGAGGTATCTTTGGGATGAATACAATGTGGAATTTCCTACTTGCCCCAACTTTACTCCATATGCTCCTATTCATGATGATGAAGAAGAAGAAGCGGAAGAAGATGATAATGATGAGGAAGGTGATGAAGATTGATATTTTCTAGAGTTAATTTATTTGTTTTATTTAGTTATTTGTTTGTTTATATATTGTTTGGATGTTATTTGGTTGGCATTTGAAACTGTAGTAGTAAAAACTTTTATTTTATATTGTGGATTTAAATTGTAATAGTAACAGTAGATTTTTACTTTTTCTGCATTTTTAGTATTTTTAGTTTTTCTTTCTGTTCTTAAATCTCAGCAAATTCTTTAGAATATATTATGTCTAATTTAATGCTTTAAAGACTGTATGTATTTTTAAAGTTAGTTCCTGTAGTACACCAGAGCTCGGTTTCATAGTCATAAATCCTCTACAAGTGAGTTTTTACTTTCATGCATTTACTGTTTTCTTTCACCAACTAAATATTGTGCTAGAACATTTTTAAATACCTAAAACATAAGTTTGAGGGGAAGAAAAATTTCTTTTAAAAAAAAGTAAACTAAATTTTATTTGACTTTAAGTAACAATATTTTAAAATTAATTTAACATGACCCGGGATATTAAGATTAAACTTTAAACGAATATACTTAAGTTTATGAATATTATGGTAAATTTAGGTAAAAGTTTTAAATAATGAAGTATAATTCTAATGTTAAAGATAATTGGTATGATAAGATAAGACTAAGTTTTTCTATTTAAAGTAAAGGAAATTGTATTTTTGAAGTATTAAGAATTTTAGAGATTCATGTAAATAGAAAATAATGAGACTTTATAAAAATCATAAACTAATATGAATTTATAAAGTGAAGAAAGGTAAGGAGTTTTGACTTTGAGAAGAGGATAGTGAAATTTGAAACTATTAAAGACTATCCAGATATAGTAATCCTCAATTGAAAAAAAAAAATAAAAAGAAAGGATTGAAAAGATCCTAATAGAAAAAAAAAGAAAAAAAAAGAAGAGAAAAGAAAAGAAATGAAAAATAAGTGAGGAGAAGCTTGAGGAAATGCCTAATAAAAAATTGGTTTCACTTGAATCAACTTAAGGAAAAAGCTTTATTATATTTTCTAAACTTATATTGGATTATTAGTAGCATTAATAGTGAAGTTTTTCTGAAGTTCTTTTCATATGAATATTCTAAACATTCTTGATATGACAAATTACAATTCTTCTTGAAATAAATAGAGATTTAGAAATCTTAAAATTGACTACTAAGTACTCCTAGACTTAGAATTTAAATCTAAGTTATTAAAGGTTTTTTCTTAAAGTTTACTATTTTATTTATTAAACTAAAGTATAGAAGTTATAAGTTAGTCTCTATCCTAAGTGATATGCTTTTATGTGATAAAAGTGTCACTTGAGGACAAGCAACTTTTAAGTTTGGGAGATTTTGATACACCAAAATAGTATGTTATTTTAAGTATATATTTTATGCTTATTTTTGGTGATATTGCACGTTAAAGAATTGTATTTTCATATTTTTGTTGCAGGTATATCAATTTTAGGAATTTGGAGTAAAAGTAGTAAAAAGGATGAAATTTGGAGTCAAAACAACGAAGTTTTGAATTATGGCACCAGAAGAGCCAAAGTGGCGTCGGATGCACTGGATCGACACCAGATTCGCCAAAACTCATAACAACATGGTCTTCAGCAAACTGGCACATGATGCACCAGATTAGCGCCAGATGCGCCATTTTACAGAGAGTTGGCGCATGATGGACCATATTTGGCGCCAAATGTGTCAGGGATGACTTTTCTGGATTAAGGTGGTTCGAGATGAATTCCGCTCAAATTTTCAAAAGGACACTTATTCTAAAGACCCCTTAGAGGTTCTCTGTTGGATTAATGAGCATGTATTTTGAGTCTAAAAGTGTTGACTTTTGAATAAAATTTTGGAGGGAATTTTAAACTCTTTTTGGAGGGAGGCAGTATTTAATAAAAGAGAAGGAAGTCTAGGGATATAAGAGAAGAGGAGTTTTAGGCGTGAGGTGTGTGAAGAAGGATAGTTAAAGAGAGAGATAAAGTCAAGAGCTTGAAGATTATCTTTAAGGATTGTAAGAGGAGAGAGAAGGTGAGAGATTTCTTCTTCATTACACTTCTAAGAGAGAGTTGAGAGTGCTTGTAAAGAGAGAAAGGCTTGGAGAGAACTTCTAGGAGTTTTCTTGGGAAGGATTGTGAGATAAGTTGTGTCTTTTATTTATTTTGTTTGGTAAACTTATTTTTATATATGAAATTTATGTTTTGTCGTATCCTTCTCTTGAATTATGAGTAGTCTTCTTTATCCTTATCCCTACTTTGAGATATGATTTTGTGAAGAATTGATTTTATTTTATATGGTTTTAAATGTCAATAATTTGTGATGATTGGAACTCTGATCTTCATTTACTTTTTATCTAACCAATTATAATGTTAAAATGTGTTGAGAAACATATGTTCTAAAAGGGCTATGATTTCTACAACATGGGGAGAATCACATTTGATTTCATGGGAGAGTATTTCATCCATGGAATTGGGTGCAAAAAAAAAAGAAAATATACTTTGTTGGATGCAGAATTAGAGATTTTAAGTTGACATATTAAAATCCCAAATTTGGTCAAATTGATTGAAAACTGATGCAAGATTGTTAACTCTCATGAGAAAAAGTTGTGGGAGCTCTGGAGTGGCAGCCAGTATCCTCCCAACCTAACCACAAAATTAGGGACCAAACTCTATATTAGTCAATGTTCATTATGGACTCGGAGGAGGGTAAAGAATAGGATTGCTCCTATTTGGCACAAAACAGTTTTTATATATATATTCAAATAATTTTAATTTCTTCACAAACCATATACTCGTTGTAAAGGGGAAGGATGGAAGGATGTTTTCTTAAATTTGAACTTTCTGTCACAATAAAAACTTTGTTTAATTTTTGTAATTTTACTTTTTAAAGTTTAGCATTTAGTTTAGTTAACTTTGTCTTTCAACTGCATTTTAATTAGCATTCACCTATTACTTAATATTCAAAATTTTCACTATACTTTTTATATTTTTAAAAAGTACTTTACATTATAGTCTTAGGAACTTATTTACACGCATTTCCAACTTCCTTATGGGATCGATATCTAGGACTCCATTATAGCCCTTTATTACTTCAGCAATACGTATACTTGCATTATTTTCAAAGGGGATTTTGGCAGTTTAAAGACTATTAAATAATAAAACTATTTTAATTGAAATTATTTAGTTGGGATTAATTTGAATATTTCCTATATCTGTCGTGTGTATTTTGTAATTTTAAAAAATAATTGAAAAACTAACACACTAAATCCACCTGCATCAGACCCTAAGGGATTAGTAGTGCAGTAGGCTCAATTTGAATTTGTCTAGTGAGAATTAAGAAATAAAACATAATTAATTATAAACATTTTTGAAAAGCACTACAGACCCAGCTTTACCTATGGGCATGAGATCCTTAATAGCTTAAACTTATTCAAGGGCACTTATTCACATAACTCTTAAATGAAACATCAACTGATTATTTGAGTACCCATCTCATGAGATAATTAAAACATCAGGTTCACTGAGCATAGGGTGTATTAATTCAATTGAAACTAAATTTAAAATTTAGGAGGATCAATTGAGCAACATAATAAGTTTAAATGAACTCGAACAATAGGATTTAAAGATTGTTAGGGATTGCACTCTAAATACTTTTATGACCTTTTGGATATTTTGAAGGACAACTGGACTTATTATTCTTTGCTCAAGACAATCATCAATTATGATCTTTAGGGACTCATGAACTCATGACTTGGGGTTTGGTAACTACACCTTCAACTGCTCTTCTTATTTTTTGTTCCTGCTAAAGCATATATATTGCAAAAGCTAATCTTTCAGCAAGAGTAATAGGATAGGAAGATGATAGGTACGCCTTTACAGTTTTATTTACTTTCTATCATTTTATTTATTATAATTTATTCTTGCTTTAAAATATTATACATGCTTCGTTGTGGATTTTACTTCACATGCAAAATAAAACCATTTTTAAGAAATTAAGTAATGATTTTCAAATTTAAATTAATCAATTTCATAGGTAACCATAAATCCTTTGAAATACAATTAAACATAAAACGTTCTTTTGAATTTATGGGAGTCCCTTGGACGAGGTAACCTAAGGTTGTTAATGAGATCTCTCCAGTTTAAATGATCTTAATAACTCGTTTAAATTAAGTAAGTTTAAAAGAAAATAGTGATAACGGAATGAGGGAACAGTGGGATCCTAATCGATGTCGCTCTAATCAACTTTAACCCCCCCCCCCACCAAATAATTGAACTGAACTTGTGACTTAAACTTTTAAGCTTTAGACTCTAAGAATGCTACATCATCGAGGAGCTTAGAGCTAACTCTATGGGAAGCAACCTACAACAGCAATCTGCAACGGCATAAGGATCTACAACCTCACATATTTTCCCTAGAATTAAATAATAAGCCATAGGTCTTCCAGGTTATTTGCTTATGCAACATAAATCCTAACTTTATCTTAATGCATTTGCACACTCATGTTGTGCAGTTTAAGCTCTAACTCGTTTTAGGATTCCATGGTTGTTATTCGTTAAGGCATAAATCCTCCCATCTTCCAGGTTATTTGTATAATTATGTCATGTGAATGTAAGCCATAAATAATAATAATTGGAAGGATGAAACATTCAATAATATCTTCTCCAAAACTGAACCAAAATCATAGGAAAGCATGGGAAGTCATTGAGATTCTCCTTAGAATCTGCGAAAACCTCTAGTTTATCTCCCTTTGAATATTAAAATTAAAAGATGGTGGTAGCTAGAGGAGCATGCTAGGGTTTCTTGAGTGAAGATGAACCCTTGGTTGTTGGCTGGTGGCATTTGGAGTGATAGTGGTGGGGCTCGTAGCTTCCTTCCTGCCTGGGGCGCCT
>NW_018165655.1:192354-218544 GCF_001263595.1 Phalaenopsis equestris | reverse complement strand
GCTTCATTCCTGCTTGGACTCACTTTTGGAGGCTGGTTTCTGATTTCCTCTCTTCCTGAGTTTTGAGGGTTTTAAGTTATTACTGTTACATTGGAGGCTGAGGAAGTTTTATTATGTTCGGGTGCTTCCATTATGGCTCTACTTATTGATGTAGAAACTAATGCTCAATGGACAAAGGCTAATTATGTAGGGGTGTCAGGCAAAGCAACTGACACATTACAGGACTCTGATAATCTAGTGTTCCCTCAAGCCTTTCATGACACTGCTGCTAGAAAGGGGTCATCTCCTTGTATCCATCCTATAGGCTCTAAAAATGGAGAACCAACTTTTTTTTCTCTGCACAAGAGAATACAGAGCTGAATGAAGAATTTAAGTTTACCCTTATTTGAAAGTTCCTGTTGGGTCACCCAAAGATGGAGCTGGTGAGGAACTTTTTTGAATCCCTTGAATTTATTGGGGCATGGACGATAGGTTTATTAGATGGGAGATATCTTTTGATTCAGCTTACTGTGGAAGAGAACTATGTAAGGCTGTTTGCAAAACAATCTATTATGATTTCTGGAACATCCATGAAGATTTTGAAATGGACTCCTAACTTTGAACCAAGTACGGAACCACCTGTAGTTCCTATCAGGTTCAAACTGCTATGTCTCCCTCTACATCTCTTTAACCTGAATGTCATCTTTAACATTGGACGTGTTATATGCACACCTTTAAAGGTAGACACTCCTACTTACAATAAAGCCAAACCTGCACTTGCTAGAATTCTCATTGAAAGGGATATTACACTTCTAGAACTGAAAAGAGTATGGATAGGGTTTGATCTAAAAGGTTTCTGTCAGGAAGTGGTAACTGAGCAAAGACCTTACTACTGCCAACATTGTAAGATGTTTGGACATATAGTGGACAGGTGTTACAGGCTTCACCCCCCACCTAAAAGAAACTCCATTAATAATTCCAAGGAGACTATCAATGGGAATGCTGAGATACCTAGTATTCCTACTGAAGGGTCTAATAGCCAAACTTCTGGAGATCTTTCTACACTAAATCGACATCTTACTGCTGAAGTAACCAAAGCAGTAGAATTTTCTTCTTCTCATCAGAAGTTGCAACATGAACTCTCCAAGGGGATCCAACTTCTGCCTCTCCAGCTGACTTTCAATTTAAATAAGGGGAATGTTTTGTCATTCCCTCTCCTCACACTAGATCTAGGAAGAAAAAGAATCTTGCCCCCCTCCATCTCATGAAGATTGGGAATGTAGTATTGCAGTTCCTCCCCAGGTCACTAGAAATGTGAATGACAAGGCTACAAATTCTTCTTTAGATACTCTTATGGAGACTACTAGACCATCTGTTGAGATGATGATGAAAATGAACAAATTACTAGAAACAGATTAGCAAGTTCAGAAGGCAAAGAAGAAAAAGAAATCTAATGTGGATGATAAGAAGTTGATGACAGATATACCTACCCACATTCCTGGAAGCTCCCATACATCTTAAAGGATGTCCACTATTCAACTTTCAAGGGGGAGAACTAGATCAAGATCTCATCCCTCCTTTCACCCACCCACTCAACATGATTAATTTATTGTGTTGGAACATAAGGGTGATTGCCCACCCCCTTTCCCTAAAGAGGCTTAAATATCTAAATAAGAAGTATAAATTTTGGTGTCTAGCCATTTTGGAACCTTTGCATCATCAAAATCCTCATAAATATATCAAATTAATCCAGGGCTTTACGTTATTCTCTAATATGAATAATAAGATCTGGGTTTTCTGCAGAGCTGAAATGGGTTGTGTCATCCAGCTGAACCACCCTCAATTTATTCACTTCTATTTCAGTTTGGTTGGAATGGAAGGCAATGCTACTATTGCATATGCAGGAAGTACCAAAGCTGCTAGACAGGAACTGTGGAAGGAATTGCACAATATCATTCTTCAATCTGATAAATCTTGGTTAGTGGGGGGAGACTTTAACTGCCTGGCTTCTCCTGCTGAAAGGGGGAAGACCTCCATGCATCTCCACAATGACTGCCTTTAATGATAACATTCAGACCTCTAGTATTTTTGATATGGGATACAATGGCCCAATTTCACATGGAGAAGGGGGAAATTATGGGAAAGACTGGATAGAATTCTTGCAAATAACAACTGGTTTCAAAAATTTTTGCATACTTCCATTTCCCATCTTAGTCTGCCTGGCTCTGATCATAGGCCTTTGTTGATCACTATAGCTGCAACTAATTAGAAAAATAAGAACTCTTTCAAGTATCAGAATTTATGGTCCAATCATAAGGATTTCCTTTACATTGTCAAAGAGCACTGGAGGGATTGTGATCACTTTAACCCTTTAATCAAGCTTGGAGATTGTAGAAAAAGGTTGGAAAAGCTTTAATTACTTGGAACTGGAACGCTTTTGGCAACATCATGAATGGGGTGGAACAGGTTGAGAAGGACCTACAGGCAGTAGAAAATGCTAGTCTTCTTGGAGAGGTGGATGAGGCCTCTCTCTTGTAAGCCAATGAAAAGTTATTAACAACTGTGGCCTGGCAGGAACAATTTCTCAAATAGAAGGCTTCTAAAATTAATTTTTTTGATGGTGATAGAAATACAAAGTTTTACCATGCTTGTATCAACTATCAAAGGAAATTTAATACCATTCATTCTATTAAAGATAATGAAGGTAACTAGATAAAGGATAATGCAGGGATTGTTGAAAGTGTAGTTGCTTACTATCAACAACTAATGTAGTGTACACTTACTCCAAGGGGGCAGCTTGACCCAAATCTGTTTATTTTAGATCATGAGTTAACTGCATGCATTAATCTTGTTGAGGTTCATGGAGAAGAGGAAAATAAACTAGCTTTATCATCCTTTGATAGCTCTAAATTGACAGGTTCTGATGGTTTCACATCTGACTTTTATAAAAAGGCATGGGATATCATAAAAGAGGATGTTATAACAGCTATACAGTACATCTTTCAGGGTCATGATTTACCAAATTATTTCATTATTGCTACCATTGTGTTTGTCCCAAAATCATCCCTAAAAGATCAATGGAAAAATTTCAGAACTTTTACCCTGACCAATGTTGTAAGAAAAATCATAAGTAAAATTTTTGTGAAGAGACTCCAACCTCTTCTGCAGTATATTTTTAGCCCTAATCAAGCAGCCTTTATGAAGGGGAGGAGCATTGGTGATAATGTTTTGTTGGCACATGAATTATGGTTGGATTTAGAGAAACCCTGCAGAGGGGGCAATATGATCTATAAAGTAGACCTAAAAAAGGCCTATGATATGATTCATAAGGAGTTTATAACTGGGACTCTGAGGGCTAGGGGATTCTCAACTGATTCATGCCAAATTATAAAAAGATGGCTTGAAGGGAATGTAAACTCTATATTTATAAATGGTAGTGCCAATGGGTTCTTTAAGGCTACCAGAGGGTTGAAAAAAGGTGACCCTCTCTCCCTGACCATCTTCATTTTAGCTTTGGACTACATTTCCAGATTGATTGACAGACCCTGCCACAGGAAGAATTATAATATGTGTCATCATAAATCTAAATTGGACATTCTGCTTTTGATTTATGCAAATGACATCATTATTTTTTCTGGAGCCATAAGATACTGCATGCTTGCTTACAAGAGTTTTAGAATACATCAGGACTCATGGTAAATAAAGAGAAATGCCAAGTGCTCTTCAGCAAACATGTTTCCCCCCAATGCAAACATTGGATTCTTGATCTAATAGGATTCACTCCTATGTCAACTCCTTTTAAATATCTGGGTGTACAATTAAGTAGGGGAAGGACCAAATTAACTCATTTTGATGAGGTAGTTGACAAAACTAACTCCACTTTATAATGCTAGACTAATTCTTTCCTTTCCAATGGCGGCATGATAACCTTATTGAAGAGCATACTCACAACCTTCCCTATGTATATCCTACAAGTGGTAGTGATAAGAAAAGTAGTCAATTGTTGCTGGAAAGAACTTTTAATGGATTCCTCTGGACTGGTCAGAGAAAGCAGAAGAATTGGGCTAGTTAGCAGAAAGTGGCCGGACCTTTTTAGCAGGAGGGCTAGGTTTTAAGGGGCTTTAGCAGCTACAACAAATCATCATGTGCAGGCTTTTGCTTAAGTTTTAAAAACAATACACAATTTGGGCAAAATTCACGTTAGCTAAATATTGCAGATTTTATCATCCCAATTTTGTTTTAAGAAGGTTGAGTGACTCTAGAACTTCAATTAATATGCTCAAGATTAGATAAGCAGCTGAACACCGTTACTTATGGGAGTTGAGCAAAGGAGACATTAATTTTTTGTTAGAAAAATGGTGCCCAGATGATATTCTGGATCCTTTGCCAAATATTTCTGACAACAACGTCATTGTGAAAATTTTTTGGATGGGGAACTCTTGATCTGAAGCATTCCTTAATACCTTACTGGCAGAAACCTCAGTAGAGAAGGTTACCAAGATTCAACTTGATAGAAATAAGAAAGACAAAATGGCTTTAACTTCCTACTTCAATCAAAGTTTAACTAAAGCCATGTATGAAAAACTATACCAATGGGATAAGGTGTCATGGGGAGAGTGCTTGTGGAACAAGTTCCTAACCCCTTCAATGCATTTTTATCTTGGAGAATGCTCAATAGTTTACTACCTATAGATGATATACTGAAACTTAAGGGACTTAAAGGTCCCTCCATGTGTCATTTGTGCAGAAAGGATATGGAATCAGTTAGCCATATGTTCTCTCCTGTGACTTCTCCAAGAAAGTGTGGAAGGCCCTGCAATTACATCTTCAAATTAAGACAATTAATTTGGGTTGGGCTAGCCTGATTGATTGTTGGAGTTCTGGCAAGGTTTGAAACTAGGTTCGATCCCTTTTATCAATATCTGGTTTTACTGGGCAGCAAGAAATCAGGCAAAGCATAAGGATCTATCTGCCACTACTGGAAAGGTGGTGGCTAACTCTTTGGCTTACATTAAAAAACTGATTCAATGGAAAAGTTTCCCAAATATTCTGAACATATACAGAATAGCTGAACAGAAAAGTATTAGAATCGTAAAGGTAGCATGGAATAAACCTTTGTTCCCTTTTATCAAAATCAACACTGATGGAAGTTTTTTTAAAAAGAAAACTGGTATAAAAGGGGTCTTCAATGATCATCATAGCAATTGTTTGCTATACATTCAATCACCAATTATGGTAGAGGATGTCATGGAAGTAGAAACATATGCTTTCTTCTGGGCTTTAAAGATAGCTAGACTAAACAAGTGGACTCTCTTACAAGTTGAAGTGGATTCTTCTCAGCCTGTGGACTACATGACAGGCAAATACACCCACCCTTGGCACATACATCAATAGATTACTCAGATGCAACACTTTCTTAGGGAAATGAGGGTTTACTTTTCTTTTATTTATAGGGAAGGAAACAGGCCATCAAATTACTTAGCCATTAGTGGAGCTGATTCTCAAATTGTTAGTGTTTCCACCTCTCCTTCTCCTTCTCTAAATTTTTTACTTCAGGGCGATAACTTTAATGCCCCTCATCTTAGAACTGTAATCTCTTTTTGATATTAATAGAGATTTACATTTTGCTAACAAATTTTGTCAAGAGTTTTCTTGGGTGACTTCGGTTATCTAAGATGTAATTAACTATAGGTGCTTGACCTTATAGGAAGCTTGTGTGAACCCAGCTTAATATAAACCATATTCAATTCTTCATGTTAATTACAAGAACTTCTCGCCAAATAAAATGGTTTCACAGACCAAACGGATGTCATATATTTCTTAGTTTATTTGATTGAGCCTCATCTTCAAGTCTTGTGTTTATCTTTCGGGATAGATACAGGATTTGAGGTATAGTGTTGTTTAATTTAAACTATGAAAAATATGAAATCAGTTTGATTTCATATTTTTCTAAACTATATATATATATATATATATAAATTAAACATCTTTTAAAACCGGACATCGGGATATCCCTTCCGGCAATCAACAATTTTTTATTTGGCTACTGACCTTAATGTAGAGCAGTTATCTTGGAGACCATGGGAGCCCAAGGTAGGGGTGTCGTAGATTCTAAGGAAAACCACAATGAATTTCTAAACTATTCGACTATTTGGCTTTACATTTTGGGAATGATGTTATTTGATGTTTATTTCTTCTACTTTATTTTAAATCTAGGACTTACATTGCACAACATAAAATCAATGTTGGTAGTCTAGGAAGATATGAGGATTTACGTTATACCAAACGAACAACATCAAAATTCTAAAAAGAGTTAGGGCATATATCACACGGCATAAAATCATGCGAAATATTAAAGATAATGTGAGGATTTACATCGTGCTAGATAGACCACCATGAAATCCTAAGGGTTTATATTTCTTAGAATTATAAAATGCTTAGTTGAGGATCATCCTTTACTTCATGTTTTGACTTGATCGTTTCCTGTAAGTTGTCTTCCACTCGATCACATTGTCGCCTTGCTCATTGAAAGGAGAAGGGGAGAGAAAGACTATGGCTTGAATGAACTATCCTAGGTCCTTCATTTCATTGTTTTGATTTTATAAGGAGTACATTTAGGTTGATAATCATTAATGAAATTATTGTGAGTTATTTAACTAATGTGTCATTGTGTTAGCTGTGTGATATTGGGTTTCCACATAAACATATATCATACGTCATTTATCTTAAGTCCTCCTAAAGAAAAGAATTGTGCATTAGATTTTTTCCACCCAAAGCATATGTCCTACGTTCACTATCCCAGAGTTCTTTTCCACATGTCAAGAACACAGTAAGTAACAAATAAAGTGCATAAACAAAACATACACAGTAAGGTGCAGTAAAAGAAAAGGTGTAGTAAAAAATAATGTGGTGGTACATTCATGCCGCCTCTTATGAGATCGCTGAAAAAATTGCAAGTATTAGAAACATCAAATAATTTAAAATTTAAATAGAGAATATATTAAAATATAAAAATGTATTTTTGTATATAACTGGGTAGTAAATATATGAAAGATTAGTACTGAACATAAGTATTCTTGAGTTAGGGATGGGCTATGATTCAAGACATTTGGCCCAGATAATTCTTCACGAGGGACTTTCTTAGGCAACCATTAGCATATTTGTGTATAAATCCAATCTTGGGTTTAAATTACCAATAAGACAATCTAAGGAGAGGAACTCATAGCCCAATCAAGATGACTAACAAGGGGACACACAGAAGGTATCACCCAAAATTCTTAATTTTATCATGCAATAAACTTTCATCTAACAGCTAAAATATTAGCACAAAAAAATGTTTTATTATATTATTGTATATTTTGTAAATTAGAGGATCCACAAATAAGTCACATTTTTAAGTTAGAGCCACCAACAATCGAAGAAAGTAAGGGGAACTTCTTACCAATGGTTGGTGAACAGTAATGTCAAATCTGCACCCTCACAAAATCATCAGATCAGGAGATATCATGTTATTATATTATACCAAATTTAGCACTAGATGCCTTTTACATCAATGTCCATACCAGTAACACCTCTAACTTGCAAACCAATTTGATGATCAATATAAAACCACGTTAGTTTGGATGCTTTCATACTGTTGCAGTATTTTGACTTATGTAATTTTTTTGAATGGGTTGAGATGATTCTATGAACATGTTTCATTTTGAAGGGGGTAAGTTGTGTTTTAATGGATTTTTACATTTTATTTGATTCTAGATATTACTGCATTTTTAAGGATGACTTTCCTTAACTAATTATTGTAAGTTCAAATGTTCTGAAATGCCTAAGATCTTGCTGTGATGTTTGGGAACAAGCTTCTAAGTAACCCTAGAGTTTCTTAAGTATTCCAAGTTCATTTAGTTACCCTATATTGCTCAATTAAATAATTAATTTTGAATTGGAAAACATCAAAAGAATATTGATAATCTGAGCTTTATTTTGTATACACCACTTTTTTTCTATTGTCTGAATAAGCCTATGAGTTAAGGCCTTAGCCAATTCATAATTTTAAAATGAAAGTTATCTAGATTAGACCGGCAAGGGTATATCTATAAATGTTGGAAAATTTGGCAAACTCACCTTTAAGTTAGGCTTAAGCTTGCAGCACCTTATAGTGTTTTGTTACTTGCATCACTTTAAACAAATTTTACTTTGACCTTAAAGATTCAAGGTTAAGCTTAGCTCACTATAAAGCTCTTAGGGTTTCAGGGACTAACTAATTATTTTTATAAAATATATTTGATATTATCAAGAGGATTGCAGAATTCCCTCTAACTAATGGTAGGAGTGCAAATCTATGAATTAAGAGGTTTCCATCTCATACCTCCCACCATCCAATCATCCAAAATATTATATCTTCCTGCTTCAAATAATTCACATATTTAAATTTTTACCTAATTAGAAAAATCTAATATATTGGTCACTACCCTAATCATCCCTTTGAGTTTCAAACTCTCGAACAAACTTATCAATATAAATTTTAATCCTTTACCCTCTAATTTACCCTAAAATTATTTAATTAAAAGGTGTAAAATTGTAAACCCATTTTGCAAATATACCTCTATGGTAAATACCCTAGAGTTATCAAACCATTACCCCTCTCACTATTAGATTTACCATAGGCTAATTAGCACTTCAGAAGTGAACTTATATTATTTTGATGTAAATTTTTTTTCTGTAATTATTTAAATCAATAATTATAAAATTATAAGAAAAATATATTTAGATATTTAAAATACACTTTTTTCTTATAAAATTTTATGAGGATATCTTAGAGTTACTGTCTTTGAACAGAGCAATTGTTTTGCTATTTTGAACTATATTCTAAGTTTTTTTAAATTTTTAATCATTTTTTAATATGAAAATTACTTAATATTTAACTTTATATTGTTAATTTTTTTTTTCCTTTTGTACCTCTTACTTTGTTAACTTCACCAAATTTTATCTCATATTTTTTTATTTATATTTTAAATTTTAAGAATATTTTAATTAAATGTTGGACAAAGGCATGAAAAATTAGTACTTTTAGGTTAGAGGTGTCCTCTGACCTTAGAAAAATCAGAAAACCTCCCTAACCACAGAGAAAAAAGCCCCTTAAAATTTCATACCATGCTAATTAATATTTATTTCTTAATTATTAAAATTTACTTTGGTGTGTTTATTTAATTAAAATTAAATATAATATACTTTTTTAATTTTTATTTTTATTCATTTTCCCTCTATTCACTAAGTTTAGAATTTTTTTTATTTTATTTTTGTAATTTTTTTGAAAAGATATGAACTTTAAAGTTTAACGTATTTTCTATTATTTAAGTAAATTAAAAAACATAAACACAGTACTATCTGAGTCCTCGGCGTCTCCAAAAGCCCGTGTGTCGATCTGTAATTCTTCATGCTTTAAGTGTGGTTATCGCGTCACATGCGGTTTGTAGGTCTCGGGTCACATCGTTTAGCCATCCAAACCAATTCTCAATGTTTTTTTGTAAATACACAAAAATAGATGACATTTGTTCATTGTACCCCATGGAAGAGTGAACCAATAACAGTCCATGGTCTAGGGTTATAATCTTACTTAATTTGAAACCAAATAACATGAGATTTGTTCCTACACCTTCATTTTAGTGAGACGAACATATCTACATGGCTAGGTGGACATGAATTGTTAAGTCTCTTCATAAAATCCAAAACCTAGCCAAAATTTGATGTTTTGAATTTATACCTTTGTCCAAGAGGTCAGGCCTCAATTGGAATGGTTGTGGACAATTGCTTGGATACGACTTACCTCCTCCTTGCTCCAATTTGTAATGAGGTTGAGCCTAAGTATGAATTTGACCAAAAGGTGAATTGGCTTTGGTCTAAAGCTGGGTTAAAGGTTGCAAAAGAGGGGAAATTTGGTTGGGGAAGTAGTTATGGGATCTAGCGAAGCTTGTGAAAGGTGAAAACTGAAGTTTTGGTAAGGTTAATTGCAAGGCCAAAAATACCATGGATTTTAGAGGCAAAATTAGCTTTATGAAAGAATTTTGGATGCTTAGAAATGATGGGGATGGACTTTGTAAGGATGTGGGAACAACGTGGAGTCAACTTGGCAGGGCTTTGTCAAGGTCTGTGCACTTTTTCATTTTTTGGCTAGGGGTGGTCAATTTATATGCTCGGTCATGGGGCTTTGACTAGATAGGGTTTGAGGTGAAAAGAGCCACTTAGGTGGAGCTGTGATAGTGAAAATGACCTAATAAGTGTGAGCCACATTGGATGGGCTCAATTTTGGGTTTCCCCCTTTTGGTGCTTCACAATTTGAGCATGTCACTGACCATGGTGGCTGGCCAAGATATGGGAGGTCCTTTTCCTACTATGGAAGGACAAAGATGGCGAGTTGTGAAGTTATTTTGATGGTCCCATGTGTACATGGGTTGGATTTAAGGCGAAATGGTTTAAATTAATTTTTTTGGTTACTTTAGGTCCAAATCATACAATTGGGTTGGGCTCACTCCTCAAGAAGTTTAGGCCTATTGTTCATCATGGGAGCTTAGGTAGTCAAGTCCCAATCATGGGGATTACAGTTTCATTTTTTGTTTAAGTGAGTCATTAAAGTGGTTAAGTGCTTTTGGGGCACCTTGAAATTTTGAATTTCTATAGCCGTAAATGAAATAGTGTCTTGCATGAGCTCATGCATGGCTCCTTGGCTTGCTTATGGCTTGGGTGAAGCCAAATGGTATACCTAAGGCTTGGGCTTGGCTCACATGGTTTGCATTATAAAGTTATGGGTTAATATTTTTATTTTGAAATTATTTTACCATGAGTTCAACTTTAGTCATTTTAATCATATGACCATCCATCTTATGTTTGAATAAATATTAATGTAATGAGGGGAGGGTCTACTCTTATCATGAGGGCTTTTAATTTAATTTTTTTTGAACTTGGGTTTGGATTTAGTGGGCTTTAATTTGGTGCTGCTTTGGGCTTTTTAATTTTAATTACTAATAGTATTGGATTAAAGTCATGGGCTAATTGAATTCACCGTTAAATTAGCTTAGTGTCATGAGTGTGAATTTTGTGTAGAGTTTATGATGTGATGTATTTGAATTTTTTTTAGTATATGTTAGGTGGTTTGCATGAATTTTGTGCAGTGTAAGTGAGGTGGTATGTGTGAATTTTGTATAGTGTATGTAGTGTATTGCATGTGAATTGTGTATAGTGTATGTAGTGTGGTGCATCTGAGATGTGTATAGTTTATGTAAGGTGATATGTATGAATTGTGTATATTGTATGTTGTGTGGTACTCTAAATGGATGAAACCCTAGGTGTTAAAGGTCTTCCTAAGGCATCACCCAAATATGTTGGTTTTACTTAATCTAACTAAATGTTGAGGATTTGGAACCACATGTATGAGACAATAAAAATTCAAGAGGTTTTTGGGATTTGTAATAGGGGTGGATCCCACCACTAGTCTTCTAGGAAAGTCAAAAAGGAAATGTGATGGCTAGATCCTCAACTCGAGGGGAGGAAACAAACCTCACAAAAAATGAGGTTAACAAATGAACACCCAGAAGGTGTGGTTTTCTAAACAAACACATTGTGAGTATTGGGGTTGACTGAAGCGGTCAATAGCACCAGAAATGGTGTTTAAGTGAAGATACTGAGGACAAACCCCAAATTGAGTTGGGTTTGAGATTATACTTGACTCGAAAATTTTTGAACTCTTGTTGAGGATTTGAAAAAGTGTCTAGAGAGAGTGTCAAATATATAGTTTTTGAAGTTAAGCTTTTGGATTTCATTTACTCATTAATTTGTTTTCTTTTGATAGTCTTGGTCATGTTTTTTTTTATTTTTTGAGATTTTTATGGTGGAAGTTATCAAAATTTCTTATTGAGAATTCAATAGTTGCGACAATATGATTTAACATAGCAATCATTTTTAATAGATGAAGTGATCAGATTGAGAAGGAAGTCGAAGACTGACATTTGACATGAGAGCACATCAAATAAATGTCTAATATAATGGAGAGGAATGCACGAGGACTCATATCCAACCAAAGAGATAACAAAAGAATGTCTGTCACATTAGACAAAAATTCATCTTCCATTTAAGGAGGCTTTACTACAATCCTAAGATGGAATGAAGTTATGTCTCTTACGTTAGGAAAGAAAACCATCTTCCAATTAAAAAGGCTTCACATCTATCCTAAGAGATAACAAATGAATGTATGCCACATTAGGAGACAAAACAAGCTTCATTTTAAGGAGGCTTTACATCAAACCTAAACAATAACGAAGGTATGTCTATCACGTTAGGAAAGAAAGCCATCTTCCATTTAAAAAACATTACATTGAACCTTATAGGTAAAAAAGGTATGTCTGTCACATTAGGAAAGAAAAATGGCTTCCATTTAAGCATTTTTTACATCTATCCTAAGAGGTAAAGAAGGTATGTCTGTCACGTTAAGAAAAAAAAATTGTCTTCCATTTAAGCAGGTTTTACATCAAACCTAAGAGGTAACGAAGGTATGTCTATTATGTTAGAAAAGAGAATTGTCTTCCACTTAAAGAGGCTTTACATCAATCCTAAGAGGTAATAAGGGTATGTCTGTTAAGTTTGGAAAGAAAATCATCTCCCGTTCAAGAAAGATTTACATCAATCCTAAGAGGTAACAACGATATGTCTATCATGTTAGGAAAAAAATTTGTTTTCCATTTAAGGAGGCTTTACATCAATCTTAGGAGATAATGAAGGTATGTCTTTTACATTATAAAATAAAATCATCTTCCATTTAAAAAAGCTTTACATTAATCATATGAGTTGACGAATGTATGTCTGTCACATTAGGAAAGAAACCCGTCTTACATTTAAGAAGGTTTTTCACCAATCCAAAGAGTAACAAAACTATGTCTGTCACTTTAGGAAAGAAAACCATCTTCCATTTAATGTGGTTTAACATCTATCCTAAGAGGTAAAAAAGGTATAAAAAATCTTACTCCTATCCCAAGAATTATGACGATCGTGGAATGTCGCATTTTATGGAACTATTAAAATTATGGAAGTTTGTGAATATTTATGGAAGTTATGGAGAATTATGCGATATTGTGAGAGAATTATAGAGTTTGTGGAATTTAAAAATTCATGGAATTTTAACTCTGACTTTAAATTTTGATTCTTTTATGCTCTTCTCTTCTTTCTTGGGGAATTTTTTAAAATTATTTAGTTTCATTGTCATCTTTTGTTAGTTTCATTTTTTTGCATCATTCTTCTTTAGTGAAAAGGTTTTAGAACCAAGGAAAGCTCAGTTGAATGACTTCAAATCAAACACACAAAGGGGTAACTTCAAAACATGTTAAGTTCCATTTAACTGATAAAGAAAAAAAAATCCTTGTTGATTTTGTTGAATCTTGATGTAGTCCAATGATATAATTTTGCTTATAAAATGAAAACATAATGGTAATCTCTGTCTGTAGACTACTATCCTTGCATTCATGTCTTCATGTCTTTTTGAATCATGTTCCCTCAGTTTTCTAGGGTTATGTGGAGAATTATCTAACCTCCTAAAGCATTCTATGGAACAAAAGTCTTTTTGAATATACATAGATGTGTGTTTTATAGAAGTAGTCCTAGCTCCAAAAGTTTTAGCCATTCCAAGTCTAGGTCCGATCAGTATCTAAATGACATCTTGCTATCACCCATCTTCTGGAAGGTGATGGATATTCATTTTCACGGCACCACTGGAATACAATGATTATTTTCTTTTAGTATTAGGATTGATCCAACCGATAGAGTGATTTTTTCCAGCTTTCAAAATTCATCTAGGCTGATGATCCATAATTATTTTTGGAACATGATGCTGCATTTAATAATGAAAGAAACCATACAAAAGGGTCTCAAAAATCATGGTGGTATATAGGTGATGGGATGTAGTCCCCTTCTTCATATATGTTAATTATGCAGCTGATGGGAATGCAATTCATTGGTAAGAAATGCCCAACTATCATAATTTTTAACATCTTCTTGATTATCAACAACATATATATAAATTATGAAATCAAACTGATCTCATATCTTTCAAAGTTTAAATGAAAGAGCATTACACCTCAAGCTATGTATTTATTCCGAAAGATAATCACAAAACTAGAGGGTGGGGCTCGATTAAACAAACTAAGAAATATATGAAATCTGTCTGGTCTGCAAAATCATTTTTCTTTGTAAGCCGACAAGTTACCCTATTTAATATAAAAAATTAAATAGGGTTTATATTAAAGTGGGTTCGAAAAATTTTCCTGCAAAGGCAAGACCTTATAGTTAATTACATCTTAGATATCCGAGGTCACCTAAGAAAAATCTCGATAAAAATCAAGTGATATTGACTTCAGGAATTTCAAGGGATTGAACTTTTCAAAGAGATCAGGCGAAGAGGTGTGAAAAGGGAATGTCTCGAATTTGGAACATTTATTATGAAATCCAAAGGAAGAAGAACTAGGGGATGTCACGGATCCTGAAGAGAATCTTGGTTACTTCTTAAGCTATCCTAATGTTTGGCTTCAATTTAGAGGAGAAATCTTGAATGTTTCATCTTGCCAGTTTTATTAAATTAGGGCTTACATCCGTGTGAAACGATCACACAAATAGCTTAGAAGATGTGTGGATTTAGGTCGTGACGAAGTCGTGACGAATGACAAACGAATGACAACCTCGGAATCCTAAAAAGAGTTAGGACTTATATTGTATAGTAGAGCCATACGAAGGCCTAAACAAAATTTGAGGATTTATGTCGCACTAGGAGGACAACCTCAAAATCCTATGACTTGTTGTTTAATTCTAAGGAATGATTTAGCTGATGTAGACATGTTTTCCTGTTGAAGATGACCGTGTTGCCCACAATGCTAGCTCTAAGTTCCTCGTTATGACAATTTTAAATATTCTAATGTGTCAAGTCATGATGTCAAATTAAATGTCCTAAAGTTATGGTTATTTAAATGTTATGGGGAATGTTAAAGTTGATTAGAGCGACACCATTTAGGATCCTATGGTTCCCTCATTCCGGCACCACTATATTCTTTCAGATCCACTTAGTCCAAATTAATTTACTAAACCCAACTTAATGAGTTTCGTACTATCATTTAGACTATGGGAAATCTCGTTAGCAAGCGTAGGTTATCTCCTTTAAGGGACTCACAGTCATCCGATAGAAACGTCTTAATTTAATTGCAATGCTTGTTTTGTTTTGTTTTCTTATTAAATTTTGAGTTGTCTTACATTTTGATTGTTGTGGCGGTGAATTTTATCTTGTTTTATTTTTAAATATTAGTTTTGGTGTTGTAGCTATCCTAATAATTTTTGTTTTGACATTCAGGGTGACATCGTTGTTTAGCATACAAGTTTACAAGCAGGAAACGAGAGGTGCAAATAAATAAAAGTAAATTGCGATGCAATAACTTAAAATGTACCTGTCGATTCTTCCCGCTCCTTCCACCTGAAAGGTTAGCTTTTACAAAGTGTATATAATTTTGCAAGGAATTCAAATTGTAGGAGTAGATGAAGGTGTACCTACCAAACCCAAAGTTATTACTTTATTGAGTCTCAGAAGATCTTAGTGGATGATTTTAGAAAAAAATATAGCAAGTTCAATTTTCACTTCAAAATTTTCAAGAGATTCCGAAGTGTTCGGAGCATGACCCTGAACCATTTTGAAGATTTCTTGAAAAATTTTGAGTTCATTTAGAACTTATCATATCATTCTATTAATCATCCAAATTAAACTAAGGTTATCCCATTGCTCAAGGAAACTTGATGTTCTATTTATCTCAAGTCTAGGACACATCATTAATCAATTGATATTTCATTTAAGAGTTATGTGGGTGGGTGCCTCTAAGGAAGGTTTGAGTCATAAAAGATTGTGGTGCCACAATGAAAGTCAGGCTTGTAGTACTTAACGATGTTAATCACCAATCCGATTATCTTCTAAATCCAATCAATTGAGTTTAGACAACGAGCCTAGGTCACTACCACCTTAATAATCATAACGGGGGAAATTGATTGTGGTTAAAATTTTGTATTGAGTGACATATGTTCTTATTGAAAGATCACATCATCGCCAATTTTAGGCCTAAGATAAGTAAACAATCATCTTCCTAGCTTAAGCCCATCAGCTTAAGCCCATCACTTAAGAATCACTTAAGAATCATTTGATCTTAATTGACTTTCAAGTCATGATGATTATAGAAGTTAGGATTTTTTGTTCATATTATAGAAAATGTGGCAAGTGATTTTCTACCTTTTAATCCCATTGTAATTCAATCATCCAAACCTATTCATTATGATTAAAATTACTCATTTTCATTTTGTTAACCCTAAATTTTGATTAAGACACCAAAATCTAAAGTTACCCCTTTGCCCTTGGGGCTCTTCACCTCATAACTCATTAATCAAAATTAAAATGACTTTGAGAATTTAGAGTGTCCTATCCATGGGTCAATTAAAACATCAAAGGAGAAAATGTGGATTTTTAAAATCTAATTTATTTTTTTTAAATAATTATTTAAATTTAGAAAGTAGTATTTTCAAAGTTAATTTTACATAACTATCCAAAATAAAGTTTTTATCCATGAAAAAATTACTATAGATCCCCTTAAGTCAGAGAAACACTTAGAAAAAATTTCATAATTTTTGAATTACATTTTTATTATTACTATTTAATTATTAACAAATTTCAAAGATTTAATTAAATGGAAAATGGTGTTTTAATTATAAAAATTATTTTTATATTCTTATTAAACTTCTCTAAGTTTAGAAGACTCAAGGGATTAAATTTTGTATTTTTATGATTTTAAATTTATTTATTATAATTATTTTTAATGAGAAGACTAAGGAAAAATATATTTTTAAGGCTTTAAATATTATTTTTAACTTGGAAAAGCTAGGAAAAATATTTTAATGAGTCCCAAGCAATCAAGAGACCATTACACACATTTTAAAATATTTTTGTATTTTTTGGATTTTTTAATTATTTTTATTTATTTTAAATTTAAAATAAGGCTCAAAATCAAGTATTTTCTCAAAAATTACTTTTATTTTTACTAAGTGCCCTTGATCACAAGGAACTCAAAAAATCACTCTTCATAATTTTCCCAAGTGTATTTAATTTATCATAATTATTTTTATACAGAAATACAAGGTTTCCTATAAAATCAACTTTAGTGCTCAACTTAATCAAATAATTTTAAATTTTTATAGTTGGTACACATGATTTTTATACATAGTGTGGAATTGATTTTGTAATTTTTTATTAGCATTTAATTTACATAAATTACTTCAAGATATATACACTTAAGCAAAGATAGAAATTTACAAAATTATTTAAGCCATCGTGATATTTTTTCTAAGCTTCTTTGACCACAAGAAACTTATTAAAATTGCTCCCATAACTTTCCAAGTGATTTTTTAATTTATATAATTAAAATAAGCCAAAATAGTCATCTTAGCTTGAAAATTAGGGTTAGAAGCATATAGATGACGTCTGACCTTGGAAAAATTAGACGATATAGCCTCTGTCATGAGGAACAAACACTTAAAATTTCAAGTCATTATGAGCAATGTTTGATCATATTGAATTAAAATACTCCAGAGAGCATTTAATTTAATAAAAATCAAGGAGTAAGAAAATAATTTTTATTTTTAGTCCACATTATTTTCCTCTGTTTACTGAACAAGAGAATATTATTCTTTTATTTTTATAATTTTTCTAGAGAAAGATATGGATTTTGGAAGTTCAAGCATTTAATTAATTCCAAAAAAATCTATATTTTTCTATTTAAACGTGCGACGCCAAGTCATTCTACGGCGGATCCAAACTCACACGTGGCGCTCCACCATTTGACGCTGTCATCCATCTTAGCTGCCACGCGGCCTGCCTTTTCATTCCAAGGGTTTGTCCGGTATGATCTCCTCCGTCCATCCAATACACGCGCGATCGGACAACTCCCCGTCATCATCCCCGATAGAGTGCACCCGGGACTGAGAGTCGTTCACACTAAAACCTTAAGACCTTAAGATCTTCGTCTAGACTCGACCAAGTTGCAAGTGGTTTCCTTATATACCTTCATCTACTCAAGACGAGTATATCTATATGACTTATATGGTATTAAATACAGTAAAAACGTATGGAGAATCAAAATAGGCTCATATTAAGGTTGAGGTTCAATATCTTTATCTAATAGGAGAGGCCTCAATCATATGGTTGTGGTAGCTTCGATTGGGTCCAACGAACCTCCATATGAAGTCCTAGGTCCTGGTGAATTGTCTATATATGATTTCGACCAAACTCAATTTTAGGTGTTGGTCTATAGTTATGTTAGAGGATGTTTGAGAGGGAGTTTTTTTTGGGGGATCAACTCCTCTTGCTTTGTTGATGGTGTGGGCACAGTTAATTGGAGTTTGGTTGACTGTGGAGGTGTGTGGAAATATGTCTTGGTTTGAGCTGAATGTTTGAACTCAAAATTGAGCTCTTATAGTGGGAACTAGAGGGGGAAAGTGGTGAGGTTGAGTTGAGGAGTTCTTGGAGAGTTTTTGGAAGCAAATGGACAGCGTTTCCCCAAGGATCTTGCTAACCTCCCCTTTGGTCGTGGAGGGGTAAATTTAAAGCCATGGCTTCCTGGTGGAGCTCAGGGCTTGGCAGTGGGTGCTAAGGCTTGCTGAGGTGGAGTGAAGAAAAGTACAAGCATCCAATTGGAGTGACCCAAGTCAGGGAGTTCAAATTTTAGGTTTTGGTCATTTGGGTTCCTTTGGGGTGACTGTTTCTGGTGGCTGAGGTGGTGGCTGGCTAGGGTTCAGTCACATGAAAAGGGCTAATTATGATATACTCCCAATGGCAAGAGATGATGGAAAAGTATTTTCAAAATAAGGATAATTACATATAAGATCCCTTAAATCAAGAGATTATTGGTCCATATCTCACCTAGGTGGTTTAGGTGGGTTTAGGTTGGTGAATAGAATCCAAATGGTGGTTGTGGTGACATTAATTTGGTCACTTCGGTATGACTAAGTCAATTTTGGTGAAAGGGTTCAATTTGGGTCAAATTGTTGTAAAGTTGAGTTTGGGTTAGGCTATCCATGAAATTGAGCCCAATTAATTGATCAATTTTGTATGGGTGATTGTCATGAGAGGTTTAGAGAAGAATTGGAGTGGTTTTGAATTGATTTGATGGGACAATTTGATGGAATTTGGGCATTTCATCAATTTGGGGAAGTTGGGTTAGACTTGGGTTTAGGTTGGGCTAAAGTTGGGAATCTAAATTTACATTTTAAAATAGTCTTGAGGAGTGTCAATAAGAGTTTTCAACATTAATTGGGTGCCAATTTGGGGGTTAGAACATTCAATTTGGTGGGATTTGGGCACATGACTAAATTACGACAAATTTGGGGAGTTTAGATTTGGGTTGAAATTGAGTAAAATTGAAGCTTAAACAAGGCCAATTAAGGGCTCAATTTGATTATTAGTAATCATAGGAAGATTTTGGGATCCAAATATAGGCAGTTGAGTGGACTACGGGGATCAATTGGGTGAGATTGGATCATATGGTCAAAATTGGGGATTTTGGTCTGGATCAAAATTGAGCTCAAAGCATGGGTTAACTAAGCTTGAATTTGGTTTGAAATGATCATAGTCATGAAAAATTTGTGTTTATAATTGAAATTGGGGAAAATTGGGATGAAATTTGTGGACATTTGGGGAGAATTTAGAGAAATTGGGTCTTTAAGGGAAATTTGGGGCTTTTAATCAAAGTTGGTCAAATTTATCAATTTGGGTTTAATTGAAGAATCCAAATTGGTTTTGGAGACATTTGAAATGTTTTTTAGGGTTTTGGGAAAGTTTGGGTCATCAAGGTTATTTTTGTAATCTTGGCCAGTTTGGGGGTGTTTTGGTAAATTGGGTAGATTTGGAGAGTTTTGGTCAATTTGGGTAGTTTAAAATAGTTTAAGATGATTTTTGAACAAATTTGAGTTATTTGGGTAATTTTGGGAATTTTGGTCAAATTTAGGATTTGGGGGTGTTCTGGTAAAGGTGAGGTGCCAACCACCCTATTTGAGCCATGGACTAATGAAATCCTCTACTTTGCATCCTTCATGTACTGAACTAAGCTAGACTTTAGTCTAGGGCTAGTGGGTCTAGGGGACCATCTACATGAGTCTCCCAAAGGGTCAAGGGGTCAACGACAACAAGTTTGGGTTTAGATTTGTGAGTGGGATGTGAGTGAAAGTGAGTGTAAGTTGGTGAACTAGCTGTATACCAACACCCATGGTCAACCCTAAGGCCAAGCAGTCTTATGGGGATGCCCCTTGAGCTCCCTCATATTGAACCCACCTAATAAATGCTAGAGATTAGGACCAACATGTGGAACTTCAAGTTGAGCAAAGGAAGGTTTAGAATTTTTAATGGTGAGTTAATGGTGAGGGTTCATTTTCTACTCTAGGAATAGTCAATAGGAAAGTCCTATGACTAGATCCTAGGCTACTAAAGAGAAAGCTAGACCTCAACCAAAACCCCCAATAGGTGGGGTATGTTGGATAAGCACACCAAAAGTATTGGCGTTGACCAACAAGATCAACAAAACCAACACAAACTTCTATGTCAAGAGACCTAGAACAAAGTGTAGAATTGCGTGACAGTTGTTCCTGCTGGGGAGTAACAGATACTCTCACTGGGAAAAAGAAAGGAGATTTCAAATACAATCGTTAGGTAAATTGACAGTCCTGATGAAGACTCGATTCAAATTGAATTTATCAAAGAAAGATTGGATTTCATATTATAATTTCAAGGAGATGAAACTATGCACGAGGAAACCAAATTAAGTGGAAAACACAAGCACAGAAAAGGGAATAGGGCATGACATCTAAGCCTTTCCCAAATGTGAGGATGGGAATAGGACATCTAAGCCTACCTCAAAAGTGAGAGTGGGAATAGGACATCTAAGCCTATCCTGAAGGTGGAAATAGGGAATAGGACGTCTAAGCCTACCTCGAAAGTGAGGATGGGAATGGGACATCTAAGCCTACCCCAAAGGTGGAAATGGGAATAGGACGTCTAAGCCCACCCCAAATGTGGAAATGGGAATACGACGTCTAAGCCTACCCTGAAAGTGGAAATGAGAATAGGAAATCTAAGCCTACCCTAAAGGTGGAAATGGGAATAGGACGTCTAAGCCTACCCCGAAGGTGAAAATAGGATTAGGACGTCTAAGCCTACTCCGAAAGTGGAAATGGAAATAGCACGTCTAAGCCTACCCTAAAAGGAGAATCAGAATTTAGGTACCGACCTCGAAAGAATGGAATCAAAGATTCGGTACTGACCCTGAGATGGAAATTGAAATTTATGTATCAATCCCAGAAAGAGAATCAGAATTTAGGTACCAACCTCGATAGAAGGGAATCATATAGAAGGGATTCATAATTTAGGTACTGACCCCGAAAACAACATGAAGATAGTGTGGAGAGTTTTGTGGTGTTAAGCTCATAAAGTTATGACATGTGAATATTGACATTAGTGAGGAAGATTTTTGAGACTTTGTGCAGAGTGTGAAACTCCGGGGGATGTTAGGAAATTGGTGCAGACCAAGATAGTTGTGTTGCGCAAGCAAAGAGTAAGAAACCTCAAACTTGAGAGAAACAAACTCAACAATTTATTATTTTATTTTCTTATTTTCTTTATCAAATTTTATTATCAAAGTAGGTTTTTCACAATTCAATTTTTGTTGGTTGATTTTCAAACAGGATATTTTATTTAAATTTTGTTATCATCAAATTTTTATTATTTTGTTCTCTGTTCATTATAATTCAAAACCAACGTATGGTTTTGCGGCTTTTGTCCATCGCACAAAAGGGCAATTTGACAAACAAGTTGAAATATGAAAGAAAGTTCATTAACCTGCTTCAAATCAGGTGTCACAGACTGAATACATGCTAAAAGTATCAAAAGAGACAATCATGTTGAATACATCTAAAACATCATATGCTGAGTACACATCATATATGCTCCTATGACGCAGTACAAAAGGTGAAAAAAAACTATCTATCTATCCTCTATGGGACGAGCTCCTGATCAAGCTAACCTACTAAGCCACTCTTCAGGGACAAGAATTACTTTTCTGTGTACTTAGAGGTGCAACCATCTCATAGTTTGTGCGACTGTAGCTCTTCCAATTTTGGATCCAGTCGGAATCCATACGACATCTTATTGTCATCCATATCAATGTAATGGAAATTTTGCGGTGTCGTACCCCCGGAATGCAATGCTTGGCGAGGTTGGATCCAGTCGGAATCCATACGACATCTTATTTTCATCCATCCTTATCAATGTAATGGAAATTTTACGGTGTCGTACCCCCGGAATGCAATGCTTGGCGAGGTCGGCTATATTCCCCTTCAAAATTAGTATCAAACCCACCGATAGCAGAATTGCATCTGATCCTTTGAACTCACCGGGTCTGAAGACGTTGATTTCTTTTCCGAACAAATTGTCGCTTTTACTCATGAACGAGACCGTACATAAAGGTCTGACAAAGTCATGGTGATCTATATGTGGGGGAATACAGTCTCCCTCTTCATAAATGTTGATGATACAACTATTTTGAATGCAGTCCCTTGGCATTACGCTCCATCTGACCATCCTTTTTATCATCCACTTTATTGTGGGAGGTAATGGATCCACCTCGTCATGTCTTAAGATCCTCGGGGGGTTCGCTTGCCTATCCTTGGTAAAATTATAGCAAAACCACATTGAATGGTTATCCTACCTTTTCCATGCATCCACTTTGATGGCTTTGAATATGTTCTTTCCATCAGAAGACCAGCTCGACCTCTGTCTCTCAGGTTGAAAATGCACTCAAGAATGCTTCTTTCTTCACTTTCAGAAAAGACTCTAATGTATAATTCCAGGCCTTCTATTATATTGACAAATTTTCCTTGTATTTCTTCATAGAATTCAAATTCTCGACTTTCAACTCTATTCATCTTTTCCAGTTCTACTGTTGGGATCCTCTGAGATCGTTGAGGAGGCTTGGTCATCTCCACCTCTGTAGGATACCACATCTGACTTGGTTACATAGGTAATGGAATATTTGGCTCAACATCCAAGTAAACTGACTCCTGATGTCGCAGTAGATGGTTGTGAATTCCTCAAAAGAACTGTAGCGATCTATGTGGAGAACATTGCTTGTTGGGCATTCCATGAATGCTCCTCCAGTTTATGCCTAAATAGGAGCTTCAATGTTGCACATCGAGCAACGCTTGTAAACTTCATCTGGTACCACTAGTAGTATCTGTTCTGTAGAAAATTTGAACTCGTCCTTTGTAGCAGGAAGACTAGTAGAAGTCTCTCTCATGCAAGGATCATAGATTTTCCCCTCAAGAATTGGGGTAAGTTTTATGCCTCTCTCAGATGTTTTTTCTCTTCAAGTATGAAAGATCTGTGTTTTCAGCGATTTGCATTTCTACGTTGAGTTCTTCTTAATGGCCCATCTGGCAGTCTCTCATCATCAGCACTGACTAGACTTCCTGTTGGGTAAATTATCATAGACGGCAGGCGACTAGTCCCCTCCATTGGGTCCTGCTGCACTATCACTTTCTTCCTCTTCAATAAAGAATCTTTTTTAGTGTTGATCTTTAACAGCGAAGGTAGTCCCTCTTTTTCTCAATGATTGACTATGTCCATCAGGGGACCCTCATAGTTCACGTCGACCTGACTAAAGTCCAAGTTGAATTCTATGATGCCACTCTGAGGTGCCCTTTCCTCATTAAGTGCGAGATTTCAACCATCCTTGAAAGAAAGAATCAGCTTTTGTTCTGACTTTTTTTCTGCACAAGACAAAGAAAATATCAGTGCACTGAAATTTTGCAAAAATAAGAACAAAACAAAACATTTATTAGATAGAAATTTCGTTTATACTGGTGCAAAGATTATATATATATATATATATATATATATATATATATATATATATATACTCCGCTTTGCAACAGTGCCAAAAACTTGATGTGTTATTTTATGAATAATAAATTTAAGCAATTTATGTAGGGATTCCACGCAAGTATACGTATGGTTATCAAGTAATACAAGAGTTTATGTTTAAGCCCCAATTATCGATCCCACGAGAAAGGTTTAAATTGGAAATGATAAATTAACTAGGAAATTCACAGCAATAAAATAAAAATATTGTCACTAATTACAAATATTAAGGTACTATCAAAACAAAATTATTAACTACTAGCAAATCTGTAATGCAAAGTTTAAAATGGTAACTACTAAACTATGTTTATGTGATGAAGTTATCTAATATGAAAGAGCACCTTTCCCACTACAATGAGTTTTTTGGTTAAATGAGATGAGATAAATAGTTTAAATTTGTATTGTGCAAAATAGGAACAATTTTAATTCTCAACCCTGATTCAGTGTTATGGAGAATCATTGGCCAATCTCAGGTTTTGTCCATAAATTTGTGGTTAGGCTAGGAGGATACTAGCTCTCAATCCAGAGCTCCCACTTCCCTTCCCCTGAAAGCTAACGCTCACTTTAGTTCTTAAACACTAAGAACAAATTTGGAATTTTAGTTTGTCACCCTAAAATCTCCAATTCTACGCTCAACAAAGTATATTTTCTTATTTATTTGCACTTAATTCCATGAACGAAACACTCCTCCATGGAATTAAATGTGATTCTTACTCTGTTGTTGAACTCTAATTCAATTTTCTGGATCATATGTTTTACAACCAATTTTAACATTTCAATTGGTCAGATAAACAAATAAATTAAGAACGGAGTGGAAAAACCATTACAATTTATTTTCTATTTTAAAATTGGCACATCCAAATTATCTCTTCTTTTTACTATATCTCAAAGTAGGGAGAAAGATAAAGAAAACTACTCAGATTTCATGAGAAAGATACAATAAAACAAAAATTTCATATATAAAAGAAAGTTCATACAACAATAATAAACAAACAATAGTTATCTATAACTCTTTCTCAAAGCAAATCTCTTGTAGCCTCTCTTAGACTCTTTCTCTCTTTACATGACTCTTGATTCTCTCTTAGAAGATGTAAGGAAGAAGAAACATCTCACTTCTCTCCCTCTCTAACAACTCTTAGAAATGAATTCACACTTAAACTCACCACAAAACTCTAAGGAACCAAATGACTAATTGACTCAAAGTTGTTGGAAGGGGGGCAAGAGAGATTTTTCAGATCAATTTTTATATCATAATGTCGGTTTTCCAATAGGTGCATCCAAAAACTCTTTAAAAAATGTTCAAATTCATCAAATCTTCTAGAAATCGGTCTTGCACCAACAGTGGCGTCGTCGACGCCCATTATGGCGTCGTCGGTGCCAGTGGCCCGTAAATTAATTCATAGTTCTCTGTCAAATGGCGCCATCAGTGATGCTCCTGGTGTCATCGGGGCTGAGGAAATTCTAGACTCTATTCTGTAGGTCTGCACCGTCAGTGTCCATCTTGGCGCCGTCGGCGCAGAGTATTTCTTCTAAAACGCCATTTTGACTCCAAATTCATCATTTTTACTTTCTTTTTTTGCTTCAAGTCCTAAAAATCAGCAACCTACAATAAAACATGAAAAATACCTTCTTTTAAAGCGTAATATCACCAAAAATGAATATAAAATATAAATCTAAAAATACATATCTTTTTGGTGCATCAAAATCTCTCATACTTAAATGTTACTTGTCCTTAAGTAACTCCTTTACAACATAAAAATATGACTTATGACAAAGAATTTAACTTCTTGATTTCCATATTTTGGTCTACTAAATACAATAGCATAACTTAAAAAAAACTTAAAATAACTCCAGTTAATACTAAAGATATAAGAATATCTAGCAGTCAAGTCTAAGATTTCTGATTCTCTATTCTTTTCAAGAAAAATTGCAAATTGTAATGTTAAAGCCACTTAGAATATCCATATGAAAAAGAACTTCCAGAGAACTTTATCAGTAAATATGCTAATACTTAAGTACAAATTTAGAGAATGTAGCCAAGCCTTATTCCTAAAGTTGATTTAAGTGAAGCTAATTTTTGGTTAGGCATCTCCTCAAGCTTCTCCTTACATCTTTTTCTTTTCTTTTTCTTCTCTTTCAAGATCATTTTCAATCCTTTTTCTTTTCTTTCCTTTCTTCTTCTCTTTTTTTTT
>NW_018165655.1:136019-192323 GCF_001263595.1 Phalaenopsis equestris | reverse complement strand
CTATATATGGATAGCCTTTAATGATTTTGAACTTCACTATTCTCTTCATAAAGTTAAAAAATTTTCTCATTCCTTCACTTTACAAATTCATATTAGCTTTAAATATTTTTCATAAAGTTTTATTCTTTTCTTCTTACATGAAACTTTAAGATTCTTTAAGATTCTTTTACATGAATCTCTAAGATTTATAATATTTCAAAAATACAAATTCCTTTACTTACAATGGAAAAACATAGTCTTTTTCTCTCATACCAAATATCTTAATCTCTAAAGTTAACCTATATTATTGAGAATTTTTACTTAAGTTTACTATATATTTAGAAACATAAATATAGTTATCCAAAGTTTGTCTCTATCACCATAGGTCAAGTTAAATTAAAGCTTTTAAAATATAGTTCATTGAGGACAAATAAAGTTAAGTTTCTTTCTTTAAAATTGAAATTTTCTTCCCCCCCCCAAACTTAAATTTTTAAAAGATTAAGCATGAAAAATTGAAATTTCAGAGTGAAAGAAAACATTTAATACCTAAAGAAAAGACTTACCTGTTGAAGATTTTGATTTTTGAAACTTAACTCTGAAATATAACTTAATTTTGAAATATTGCAGGTGCTAATATGAAAAGCTACAAGACTTAAAACAAATAACACATAATACATATAAAAATTTGTTGAGAAAGAATTAACTACAATTACATTCAACAGTATTAAAATAAGTTTTACAATCCTACAGTTCACAATACAACATAACATCTAAAATAAAGCAAAGTATCACACTCTAAAAACAAACAGTAATAACAATAAAGTACAATCAACTATAAAATAAATAAAAGATCAAACTATGACTAAGTAAACATCACCAGTCATCATCTTCTTCTTATTCTTCTACATCAAAGCTTTATTGCTGATACGGGGTAAAGACAGGGTGACTAGGAAACTAAAGTGAGTGGTCACCCCTCATGTATCTAACCATCACATCATCATAAGCCGCATCATATTTAAACATCTGCCTTATTAAATCATCATTATGTGCATTTCTGACCTCCAGATTTTCCATCCTGCTTTCCATCCTTAAGATATCTTCCCGTTGGATCATCATTTACTCCATAAGTCCCTAGAGAGTAGGGGTACTAGATATAGAAGGAATATCCCTACTCCTACTTCCAGATCTCGATCCAACATGAGATTCATAAGTCTTAATATTTGCACGCCCAATAGGTTTTAGAGGTTCGATACTCTCCTCATTCATTCCAAAATCAAATTCTGCCTGCTCACATAGTGTGAAGATCAGGGCAGGGTGTATTAAACCACTAACCATCTCACCCAAAGCAATAGAATGAGTATTTCTATAAATAATAGAGCCTACATTTATCCTTCTTATCTGTTGATTACAGAAGTTTAGGATGACTCTATTTTTTGTAACCTCGCTATGATGATTCATTGGTATCATTATGGCAGATATAAAGTAGTGTTAGGCCTTAGATACTACATTTAACATAGAAAGAGTGGAGTTTATCTTAACATTATTTTTCACCGTCCAAGCTCCTCTTCTATCATTTAGAAAAGAAATAAATTCATCTAAGGCCTCATTTGTAGCAGAGAATGCTTTATACTCATAAAAATATTCCTCTTATAACTGATAAAATTCATTTATTCTTCTTGGAGTAAATTCCATCATTTTTCCACAAATAAAAACGTAGTCCTCAGAAGTTTCCTTAAAGTTAGCATAGAACTCCATTAATATACCAATAATAACCTCAGCAGTAAAGTAACAAAAATTCTCACACTGCCGAGCAATGATTAATCTTTCAAGTTCTCTACCCAAATTTTTAAATGCTCGATCCGGAATTACTTTCTTAGTTGCAAAAAGACTATTGAAACAAATGTTAGCCTTGTAGTTGACAAATTTTTTATCATCAAAATCCACTTTGCTCTTTCCTTTGCTCATTCTCGGTGTCATGGTAATCTAAGAAAAATTTTGAAAATCCAAATAAATTGAAGATTGCAATGTGGATCGTTCTAAACTTGAATATACTAAGTAAGAGTTCTTCACCAAAGGATTTTCTCAAAATATTTCCAAAATTTCAAAATTTCATATCTCAGCAATGTAAGATAAATACTTGGTGAAAATAAAAAATTTTGAGTTCAAAGTGTAGCTCTTACTCTTACCAAGAGAAGATAAAATCCAAACTTCTTTTACCTTAAAATCGCCTCAAATTCAAGCAATAGTAAGCCCTAGGTGCAGGATCCATTTAAGCAGAAGTTCATATCGGAAAAGTACACCTACGAAGGGCTAAAAATGGTGTTTTTACTGTGCAAATCATGAAATTTAAAGGTTCTGGGCACTTTCAGGTCGAGGGCACTGTCGGTGCCCATACTGGCGCTGTCGGCGACAGCACCAGAGCCAAAAATTTCGTATTTTTTTATTTTCGCAAATTAAATTTTCTTTCAATTCACTCTAAAGTTTAATTAGTCTTTTTAAAACACTAATATTCATCCTAAAATAATTCACAAACAAGCATTTTCATAAATAACATCAAACTAACTTTTATATATGAAAATCCAAATTTTTACAAACACACATTTCTAATCACACTCACACATACATAAAACAAACTAAACTATAATTCACTGTCGAAATCAAGCCATAACACTAGAACGCTGACACAAAACTATGCACACAATTAAAGTTATAAGAGTTATAAAACAAAGTCAATCCATCACAATCACATTAAAAACATAATTAATGTAAAATAGTAGAGAGTCTAACTTCTTCAATTACTCCTCTTCATTTTCAGTACTTTCTCCTCCTCTAAAATTTCCCATAGACTGGTAATGGACGTACAAATTGTAGAAGGGTCAGTACAGGATTTGAACAGTCAAATTTTCATCGATCCATCCATTTTTCTTGAACATCCACACCAAACCTGCTTCAAATATTTCAGTGTGATCAAAGTTCTCCTTCATCCTCCAATCTAAATGATCAAAAAGGTAGTTAGGATTTTCTATTGCATTCATTATACTCCAAAGTTCTCTTTCTATGTCCTTCATTTTTTTCTCCAAAACTATTGAACTTCCAACTGTATAGGGCATTAATGGTGTTGAAGCATGTGATGAATGAAAGCATTGAAGCATGTGATGAATGATCCAAGATAATATCCAATGCTTCATTTCCATTTCCAATATAGTTCTCTTTAATAGAAATCATGGGCTCCCATGGTAATAATACTTTCTCCCAACTTTCATATGACACTTGAGATTGACTGCAAAGTAAGAAAATTGTAGAAGGATGCCCCAGTCCATATATAAGCCCATTCATAATAATACTCATAATAGATTTGAAAATAATTGATCCCACATCAATGAGCTTTCTCATTTGAATTCAATAGTTTAAAGTTTTACTTTCTTTTGTAACTCTACTAATCATCATTGTAGGGAGTAGTTATGTAGAGATGAAGAAATTTGATTGTTTAGATATTGGGTTAAGCAGTGAAGCAGAGAAACTAATGTATCATTCATCTCTAATTTCCCAATTATCATTTTCACCTGTCAGAAGTTGGTATAATTCATGCATCATATCTTCCGTCGGGATAAAATTTGTATAATGACAGATTGACACGTTTTTTATCATATGCAAATCATTAATTCATGACGGAGTAAATGGTACAGCCTTAACTAGAACGAAGACGACTCCTTGGTTAATTCCATGTAAGTTAACATAGAATTCCTTTACCACTGGAACAATAACTGTGGCGGTGGTGTAGCATAGTACTTCAAACATCTTTGTATAATGATTTTCTCAATCTAAGAACTGGATTACTCAATCCATGATTGACAAAGCTTCTCTCTCCTTCATAAGTCTCCTCTTTGTGATGACATTATTGTATAATCTCAGTGCGTTAAAAATGATAAACTTTCTTCTATTGAAAACTCCATACCTTGAAGTATTTATGGATTTGGAATCCATGAATTTCAAATTTTGGAAGTTTCTGGTCGTCCAAGGCATTTTTCAGGCCTTTAAAAACACCGCAGTTATTTCAGAGTGCAATCTCGCTAAAGTCCGCTAAATTCATCCTGAACCACATGAACTGTTATGGACGTTGTCGACGCTCCCGATGGCGCTGTCAGTGCTAAGGCTTGTGTAGAAGGTTGCCCAGGCTAGCGTCGTCGGTGCCAAAGCCTATGGTTGTGTCGCTCCTCTTTTGGTTCAATTCAATTCATAATTTTCTTCCAATACCAATATTTATATTAATTTAAGATATATAAAATTGTGTAGGATTCTAAGATATTATTATTTCCTAATATATATATATATTTATATTTATATATAACACTTATTAAAAAAATAGTAAGATATATAGATATATATGGGTTGCCTCTCACAATGCGCTTGGTTTAATGTCGTCAGCCTGACGTATCATTGTTTAATCAGGATGACTAAACATCATAATTTTTTTAAATTGTGATAAGTGCCCTTCATAATAATGTTTTAATCGATGTCCATTAACTTTAAATATCTTTCCAATCTTAGGATCTTTAATAACAAATGTTCCATAATGATAAACTTTAATCACACTAAATGGTCATAAAATTGAATAATCATAACCATCTAGTTTTTAGTATTCCTGGAAATAATCTCAATCTAGTATTATATAATAGAACTTCTTATCCAGGTTCAAATTTCTTTATAATCTTCTGATCATGCCATATTTTCATTTTCTATTTATAGATTTTTGCATTATCATATGCTTCATTTCTAATCTCCTCAAGTTCATTGAGTTACAATAATCTTTCTCACCAGCATCTTTTAGATAAAAATTAAATTCTTTAATAGCCCAAAATACTCTATGCTCCAATTCTACTCGTAAGTGGAATGTTTTTCCAAAAATAAGTCTATATGGAGACATTCCAATAGAAGTCTTAGAAGCAGTTCTGTACGCCTATAGTGCAGTATCTAATCTAGCAGACTAATCCAATTTATAGGTATTTATATCTTTTTCAAAAAAACCACATGATCAAAGAAGGAGAGAAAAATTTATCTCCAATGGAGTCGCCAGAACTTCTCGATTAATTTTTTTGAAAATATAACTAAATTTAATATGGGTATAATTTTGATTTTCAAAATAGATTTTTAATTTTTAGGGATGAGACCAAACATATCTCACGTGTTTAATAGTTCGAATAATAAAGCATAATATCACAATTGATAGTCACTCTAAGAGATGAACGTATCACTTGCTAGTAAGCTTGACCATATAAACTAAAAAATCTATGACATTCATTTATTCTGTGAAATTTTTTACCAACAATTCCCCTATCTAATATAAAGACCAGATATGGTTTAAATTATCTCGGTTCCTAATTTCTTTTAGAGGCAAGCCCCTATAGATAATTACATCTTAGGCAACAGAAGTCGCCTAAGGAAACTCTCGATTAAGATCAGGGGTTTCATCTTCAAGAATTAAAGTTTGAGTTTTTGTGAAAGTTAATTTTTGAGATCAAAGGAGCGAGAGGTAAGGGATTTCACAGATTCTAAGGCAAATATCAAGGGCCTCCCAAACTATCCTATTGTTTGACATTATGTTTTACAAGTGGTATTTATTTTATGTTTACTCCTGCCAATTATTAATATTTGCACAATATATGATGCAATCGGGTTGTTGCGACAGCTACAACAATAATATAATTCAGGATAGTTAATATTTATTTAAATTTTTATAGTTGCCACTTCTAGCAATTTAAGGTATTATTTATCGATTTCAAATATTCGCTAGGATGCTAATGTAAGTATACGTATCGCTCAAGTAATTTAGGGCTCTATTGGAGTACTAAGTATCGATCCCACAGGGAAGTTTAGAATTCTTATAATATTAACTCAAAGAAACTCGATTAAACTGCATAAGACTTAACTAGGAATGCATGTCAAAATTTGTGTTTTAAACTATGTGAATTATATCTACTACTTTTATCTCTAAACTCGAAGTAAATTTTATGTTCACTAAAATTAAGTTATATGAAGAAGAGTTCAAATTTTAGAAAGTATACTTCTTCTTGCAATAAGATTATGATTAGTGAATAACTCAAATTGTTATTAATTATATTGTGCCAAGTATGAGCATATCTATTCTTTACCCTCTTATAAGTGCATAAAGAACATTGACTAATCCGGAGTCAAGTTCCTAAATCCTTGGTTAGGCTGGGAAGACACTAGCTCTCACTCTAAAGTTCACACTATCCGTCTGCAAGGAGGCTAACATCTAGCCTTAGGTTCTAAACTACAGGATCAAATTGGAGGTTCTAGCCTGTCAGTCTAGAATCACCAAATTGTGCTCATCAAAACTAATTTTCATATTTAGTTGCACTTGACCACATGAACTACAATCTCATCCAAGAGATCAAATGTGATTCTTACTCGGTTGAGGAAAGCATATCCAATTTAGATCATTATGTTTCACAACAAATTTTACGTGAGAATTCTCCTTCCTAGTTGGTATGTCCACGCTCACCGCACCACTCTGAAAGATGTTGAATCCTAAATTGTCCTTTGTGAAAACACGCCTCGAAGGTTAGAGCCGAAAGAAGGATGAGAAAGAGCAATCAAGAAAGGTCTCTATCGAAAAAATGGGGAGAGTACTTTTTATTCGCCTCTTTCCCCTCCATTTTTAAGGGCGTATTTGTATAGTTATAGAAAGTAGTGAACAATTAGAGAAACAATCTTTAATACAATTTAATGGTGATGATTTACTACAAAATTTGTATTATAATTTGAATTTAAATATGGTAGTAACCAAATGATTGATGCGCTTGAGTTCGATCTGAAGGCCAGACGACCGACAAAATGGCAATGGGGCCTACCTAAGTAAAAAAGCCGATTGTCTGGTGGGTTGCGATTTGACACCTCTGGCAAAAAGCCTAAGCTGATCCGAGACTATATGTGTGGTTGCCAGCTGAGTCACTCGTTAGAGTATGTCGGTTGACTCCGATAGTTCCTCATTATAGCTTGTCGGTCGACTCCGATCAGACTATCGGTCATTGGATGATCAGCTAAGATCATATTTCTATAGCCTGATGCCTCGATTGTCCGAACTTCGTCCTAAGCCGCTTGATTGCTTTGAGATTCGTGCTGATGATTTTGATGCATACAAGATGCATACAACATTTTTAATTTATTTGATCATTGAATTATTATCAAGAAAATCTTTACTATAGTTCAAGTGTTAGGTTTTGAGTCAACCTAGATCATATAACTTTGGTGTGATTGAATTTTTCTCATTAAGTTATTTAATTTAAGTATAAGTTTATTAAATTTAGAAATGAGATAGTTTACAATTTAATTTTTTTCACATCTTAAATGGATATAAAGGTGAATATTACACTAATATGAACGACTTGAGCCAATCTTAAACAAGATTTTGGTCATGCTATGACTTTTTCTAAAAAAAACAATCTATGATATAATTTTATTGATTGAGATGACTAATGTCACATGCAGGTTAATCTCAGTTCATTGATTTTAGTGTTTTTTACCACAATTATAAAATCTTACATTGCAGGAGAAAGATATGCTTACATGTAAAAGTTTGTAAATTAAGGTTGTGATTATTTGACCACATTCAGGACAAATCGCCTAACAACCTTTTAGGTCCGCGTACGCATAAGGTTTCCGAACGGTATATGATAAAGCCAATTAATTCACTAAATGGTCGTTAGTTCATTTTATTCCGCAAAAGCATCCAATTTCCTTCTGCTGGAAGCATTCTCCGAAGTGGGTCCCACCTGGCTCCCTTTCAGTTTTATTATTCCCGTCGCCACCCGCCTAAAATCCGCAAATAAGTTTCTCGTGTCGTGACCTACTCGAGGTAAGCTAATTTCGCGGTTCACGGCATTTTTAACGTCTATGATCATTCCTGACAATATCGGACGGCTTCCACGACGTACTGCCTAAGTCTCCCTTGATGGACTCCTATATAGAGCACCCAGAACCGATCGTTGAGTGTTAGCTTTCCGCTACTGGAATTTAGTGTACTGTCGTCGTCTTCTACTTCACGGCAGTTTTCCCTTAGTCGGTGAGCGGAGATTCTTCAGTTGCTCATGAGTTTTTCACTCCGATCTTTACGGATAGAATGTGTTTTTGATGAAATTTTTTTTTGATTGTTAGTTGTTGCTTTTGTTACGTTTGTTCTGAAATTTCTCTGTTTTGATCGTCTAGTCTTTCATGGGCAATGGGCGTGGGATTCCTTTTGTGATTCTTATTGTGACGATCCTCATACTTCCGTTGATTCTCCCGGTTTCTGCGGACGGATTGACTAGGATCGCGCTGAAGAAGAGATCGCTGGATGAGAACAGCAGGGTTGCCGCAAGGCTTGTTAATGGTGAAGTGGATCCCCTAAAATATGGCGGGATTGGTCTCAGAGGAGTTTTGGATGGATCGGAGGAGGATATTATAAGGTTAAAAAATTACATGAATGCTCAGTACTATGGAGAGATTGGCATCGGTTCGCCTCCGCAGAAGTTTACTGTGATATTTGACACTGGAAGCTCGAACCTATGGGTTCCATCGGCAAAGTGCTACTTCTCGGTTAGTGCGCCATTTGTGTGTCTGCGTTTTCCCTAATTTAGCATCGCAAAGGAATTCCTTGGACCTTTTAGGTTTTCCGCTCCTGTTTTTGACTGATAATTTAATTGAGAAATATATTCATGATTTTAATTGCGTTTCTATTAAAAATCCACAAAATTTTGTAACTTTCTAGGTCTATTCTTGACGAATTGTTACTTGTAGTATGGACATCAAAATTTCTAACGCTTTAGTGTTATTCTGTAAATTTTGTCTAGTTTCAACATCAATTACGATTAAACTGATGCATTCTGTTTCTATTCTCTTGCGATTTGCAGGTCGCTTGTTTTTTTCATTCGAAGTATAAGTCCAGCAAATCAAGCACCTACAGGAAGAATGGTGTGTCTTTTCTTTTTCTTATGATCACTTTCATTGAGCACCTGCAAGAAGATTGGTTTATTGTTTGTTTTTCCTATGATCATTTTTATTGTTGTTATAGTATCTGGTGTTGAACTGTCTTGCTTGGGAAAATATATTGCTTCCGGAGGCCCTGGTGTATCCCTTCTATTTTCTAGCATGTTTCCTACTTTTTTGTTATCCTTGAAAGAAAACATTTTTTGTTATCTTTAAAATTTTTTTCTGAATGTTTTGGCAATAAAAGTTGTTTCCCCTAAAAAAGAAAGAAAAAAAAAAAAGGTATGCCGCACTTTACTTTCACCCCTGTTGGGAAGCACGAGTGTGATTTCTAGGATGTTGCAATTGAGTTTCATGATGAGGAAGAGATTATTTAGTATTCCTATTCTTTTTATTAATTATCATCCAGGCCTCGAAGCCACTGTTCCAAGTGTATTTAATATTCATTTTAGTATTAGTTATATTAAAAAAAGGTCTGTTGGCAGTTTTTTTTAGATGATATGGATGAAGATTTCTGAAATTAACATTTGAGAGAAGAGGGGGCAATAATTTTTTTATGGAATCGAATTACCATAAAAGGTTTTCAAAAGAGAACCGGTTGGTCAAACTAACATGATGAAGGTTGTTCGAAGGGCCTTAGGTAACCCAGAAATATTGTATAATGTGATCTAAGAAGGAATTAGTTAGTGGTGCATAAGAATTTACAAACTATGAAACAGTTGGTTTAGTTTATACTGATGGCTACTATAGGTATAAATGAATAGTGTTGTGACTAGTTATGATAATAATGTTCAGAATTTCATTGAAACCAATTGTGATACCCGGGATGATGATATCCTCACCCATGAAGTGCAACCTCAATGTTGAATGTTATGATGACGTGAAAAATCCTGAAAAGAATGGGAAGATATCATAAAAATTGAGAAATTGGAGATAATGGAATTTACTTTCAATCTAATCTGGTTGAGTGGCATTGGTGATGTTTTGCTCTTATTTGAAATATTTTTTCTGAATTTATGAGGACTGTTCAATAAGTTTTGGAGAAATTTTCTCTTCTAAAACAGCATTTTTACCTTTTTTTGGACAAATATTTTTCTCTTATTAAACAAATATTTTTCTTGTGCCGTGCTTTAAGTCTTGTTCATTTGACGGAGCAATGGTACAACCTGATTTGAATAATTATTATTAAAAATCAAAATTTTTGTAATTATATTTGATTGGAAAATTTGCTTGTCAAATTATGTTAAATATGCAGCATCATTCATGAGTTTGTAATTGAAGTGAATTCTCTTGTTCTTGAAATAGCATATGTTTTACTCATGTTAGAAAATCCTCAACCTTGGTGCTTGGCATTAGGAATCAAATGACTTAACTGTTTGAGCATGAGCAGTTATTCGCGTAGGTTAATGACTAAATGCATCTATGTTACTTCCAACAAAATTTTTCTCTACTTGGTGCCATTGAAATTGATTTTTGGTGTTTCTAGCATTAATTTTTTCACCTCTCTTGCTGCATTTCTAAGTTTTTTGTGTGCATGGAAATGATGATCTTCGGTTTTCTGTTGGTTTCCATTGTTTCCTTTCTATTGTAACGTTTTTCATACTGAAAGGCTGTTCTTTTGGAGAGCAGTCTATGACTTTTCTGTCCGTTGCCTTTACCAGGGCAATCTGCTGCCATTCAGTATGGAACTGGAGCAGTTGCAGGATTCCTCAGTCAAGATCATATTACTGTTGGTGACCTTCTTGTGAAAGATCAGGCATGCTTTTTAGACAGTGTTTACGTTTAGAATGTTATATTTTGTTTGTGCTATGGAGTAGATTCTGATATGCTTGGTTTGCGCAGGTTTTTATTGAAGCCACCAAGGAGCCGGGTGTGACTTTCTTAGTGGCAAAATTTGATGGCATTCTTGGTCTAGGATTTAAAGAAATATCAGTTGATAAGGTGGTACCTGTGTGGTAAGCGTATCTATCCTTTGTTCTGAATGACTTGCTTTTACTTTGTATTTATCCAGGGATACAACTTCTTGCTTTTACTTAATGCTTCAGTTTGTGAGTTTTTATTTCTAGTTTTTTTATATGCTAAATTTATTTACCAGTTTGATACTTCTATTTATTTCATGCTACATGAAGAAATCCAATTATCATTGCTCAAGTAGGACAATGAACTAAAAAAGTCATTGCTGCACTTTCGGATGATGATGAATACTTTGATATTTGATTTTGCATTGGTTTGGTGTCTAATACACTTTTAAACTTCAAAAAATAAAAAATGCACTTTGCATGCTATCTTCATGTTTGTTGGATAAGGATATTTTTATCCACATTGCATTCATTTCACTATAGGAATACTGATGAAAAATCGATTGATAGGAACAAAAAAAAAAAAAAAAAAAAAAAAAAAAAAAAAAAAAAAAAAAAAAAAAAAAAAAAACCTACTAAATAAATTTTGGTGAACCAAAGTCCTTCCAAAACGACTTAATTGATGAATTAGACTTGTTGGCGGTTATATTGCTTTATGGGATTGTCAATTGAATATTTCTTATGAAATATTTGGTTGGAATTTTTGGTTAATTTTTTTCTACATGATTTAGTTATACCTTGTATGAGAAAAAGAAGTCCTTGGCACTTGTATGCTATTTTTTTTTAACTTCTTTCCCCGTGAGTAAATAAGCTAGATAGTGGGCATCAAATATACATTAGATAGGAACCCTTAAAATAAATTAACAATATTCACTCATTTCAGATTAAAACAATCAAGCATAAAAATTAAATTCACTTATAACAGAAATTAGAGTGCTTATAAATTAGCATATGTTTGTTTTGCTTTCAATCCCCGCCTCTCTCCTCCCTCTTCCCTTTCATTGACCTCTTCCCCCTTGTCTATTTTTTTTTATCTTTTACCTTAATGCACTATAGACTAATTTGTTGTTAGACTATGGCATCAATAAATGCATGCATCTCCGCATTCATATGAACTGATAGATCCTCACCATACAGGCCACCTGGTGCCACACCATCTCTTGTAACTCATTGCTTAACTAATTATGACGGGGTTATAGCATAAATTCCCTTTTTTCTTCTTCCAACATCTTGCATGTACAACTTATAATTTGATTGTTGGGCTGATCTGTTTGATTCCCTCTCATATAGAGTTTTGAGTTTGTTTGTTTTTTTAATCCCATGCATTCTTCCTACAAAAGATTATTATTCATTAGATTTTTAAATGTTTAAATAATTAATGCTTATATTTTAAATTATTCATATTTACATAAACTCTCTATGATCGTTGTTCCACCCATTGTTATTTCATCTGCTTCTAATTAGTGCACACACATATCCAACTCCATCATGGTGTGACTTTTCACAACATCCATTTTTCTGGAAAAGTAAATAAATTAACAAAAATATATAAAAATAAAATTATATGTATTAATTACACTTATTCTTTTATGTTGTGTGCTGAGCGTAGCTGCAAGCATGAAGCCAGGTGCTTTTGACTCTATAGTTAGAAGTGTCATTGTCTTTCTTCTGCTCTCTTTACTTTGCATACCTTGACCAATTGTTTTATAAGATCCAAGCATTCAAATGATGCACATAGCGCTGCCTACCCTCTTCATTCCCCTCAAGCCACTGCTTATCTTTACAAATATCAGTAAACATATTGCATAATCATGTTAGTCGCATTGGTCAAAGTTCCTCATGATTCTGTCATGATGTTGGGAGAGCTAATAAAAGCTATTCTACAATAACAGATAAATTATTGATATCTCCAAGTTCAGAGATTTTTTAAATAAAAATTTTATATTTATTACCTCAGATTTGCGAACTTATATGCTGCCACTTTTTAATTTATCTTCTTTAATAATGTACATAGGAGCATTAAGTTTGCTTGTTATGATCTCTCTTATTTTATGTTACCTAATGTTGTAAGTTAAATTTAATTAAACTCGATAAAAATATTGAATCCATAAAGTTGAGATAAATAACTTAGTTAAGATCATGATATTTAAGTTTTACATTTAACAAAACAGCTCACTATATTATTTATGCTCGTGTATGCTACATTTATACTCCTATGTAGTTTGGGCAGGTGTGTGGTCTTAGGGGCTATGAGAGGGAGAATAAGCGTGGTCAAGGTAGCTAGACAATTCTACCTACTGAGGTGGTGGGGATAGTAGTTTGATTGTATGAGGAAGTTCCGGTGTTTTGGGGATGGTTATGGATCGGGTGGTGATGGAAAGCGTGAATATAAATGAAATCTAGTGGTATGTGCAGCTGGTGGGGAAAGTAGATGATTGTGCTATGAATTTGATCGTTTGGTACAAGTGATAGTGGTGATGATAGTAGTATTAAATGGAGTTGAGATTGAGTGGTAGTGGCTCTAACATCAATCTTTTTTCGTCATTTTAAATATATAGATTTAATAGATTTGACCTTCTCTAATTTTTTTTCTTTTTTTATTTTTTATGTTTGAGTAGATAACACTTAAATTGTTGAAGTATGATACCCTTCAGATTAAATAGGCCACAGAGGATTATTTAAGGAACTATTTTAGGAATTAAATTATTATAACCTACAACTTTAGGTGATAATGATGTGTACAAGGTATGAAATTTTAATATTAATAATATTAACATTAACAAAATTGTAAATTAACTTTAAAATCGTAAGGCTTAGTACTTGAATCAGAATGCAAATATTTACCCAATCATTTATATAATAAATGGTCAATAATATAAATTTAAATTAGTTTGTTTTATATAATAGGATTTATACGTAGTTAAGCACCCAAGCAACCTACATTCATGCCTAATCTTTATCCGGGTTAGGATCTTGCTAACCAACTTGCCATTGCAAGACATTCTCTTTCACTCCGTTGATTAGTAAAGAAATCTTAACGCAATCTCGTTTTAAGGACAAGAGCACCAACTTCCTTTACAAATTTTGTCTATTGTACACTTGACATTTTTTTTAAACCTTTAGAAGGATACATGTAGTCAACCCAACTTGGTGGGATAAGGGCTTGTTGTCATTGTTGCTGTTGTCGTTGATTACTTTCCAAAATCAATTATAGGCGATCTTAATTTTGGAAGTTACATCTTGATTTTTTTTTTATGATTTCTAAAGCATCATCATGACCATTTAAAACCCCCAAGTGTGATGGTGCACATGCCCTTTAATGTTAGTTGCCTACCTACCGTAGGATTACCTATGCAAAAATGGTGCTAACAGTCAATAATTGGCTTGTCTTATGATGATTATTGGTCCATCTCCATTAAATTTGAATTAAAGTCAATATGGTTCATCAGACATTGGAATGACAGTTAGTTAGTTAACATAGCCTATGACAAAACAATGAAGTTGGAGATTTGGTTTTATAAGTTGTTAAAGCCTTTAAGCCATGCCTTGAATGAGTTTGGGTTGAATGGTTATGAATAAGTTGAATGGTGAGGATTAATTGCTATTGGTTGACTTGTGATAACCTAGGCAACCAATATATGGTAAACAAATATGAGATGTATAACAGGTGAGAGAGAGGCATGTCTTCACAATGAATCATAGATCAAGGCTTGTGATAGTTTAAGAGCGATGCAAAGGGAGAGGAGAGGATGGTTGTTAGTCTGTAGTCAGGAAGTTGCAGTTGGTTGGAGTGTAGTATATGTGTGGCCAGAGGGGCATGAGATAATGATCCAGGAGAGATGTGGAAACAATGAATCCATGCGCGATGTTGCTCTAGAAAAACAAGCATGCAGTGAGTGGTGGCAATAAAGAGTTCGCTCTGATTATTGGCAATTGCTTGAAGAGGTGGTTATGATTGGGGAATTTATTCACAAAAACCAGCAAATTTCTGGTGAAAAAATCACTAGAATGTTGCTAATAATATTTATTGGTTTAATTTTGACAAGCTGAGTAATTGTTCATATTTGTGCCGATTCTTTTGGTAGAAAATTCATCTGATATATCTATGTTTTGTTTGGTGTATATTTTAAATTTTTAATTAGTGCACTTTGTCTTGCCGTAGTATAAATTAATCCATTTTGTACTAGTCGATGTTGTTAATCTCACTTTTTAAACATCAAAGCTGAGTGAATTTATATTATACTCCTTACAATTCCACTTTGGTTTTCTTAAACAAATATATCACTTTTAACTCTTTTTTATATATAATTTTGGTGAAGAGGGTGTTCCTAAAGAGAAAATATTACGTCCCGAGTCCAGATGTTGAGTTACGCACAGACTCCAATTAAAGTTTGACACATGTCGAATATATAAAATATTATTTTATTATAAAAAAGGGAGAAGCTTGAAGCCCAACCCAGTCATGGTGTACAATATGGTTGTACTGGAGGTTTTTCTTCAGTACAACTATGTTGTAGTAAAAATAAAACATCCAAATAAATAATTCGATGTAAAAGTTAGTGTACAATATGGTTGTACTCAAGAAAACCTTCAGTACAACCATGTTGTACATGATAATCAATACAGGTCGAGCTTTCCGACCCGATCATGGTGTACAACATGGTTGTATTAGATGTTTTTCTTCAATACAACTATATTGCACTAAGTAAAAAAATATCTTAATAAACAATTCGATATGAAAGTCATAGTGTACAACATGATTACTCTCAAGAAAACTTTCAGTACAACCATACACCATAATCAATATGAGTCGAGTTGCTCCGTTGTTTAGACAATAAAATAATATTTTATATATTTGACACGCCTCAAATTTTAATTTGAGTCCGTATGTAACTCTACATTCAGTTTCCGGACGAAATATTTTCTCGTTCATAAAATAGGGACACTTCATTTGTGATATGGAGTTCACTTGCTTGATTCATGAAATCCTCCTCTCCTCGTTGTAGATGTAAGATTCTATGCATAAAACACGCCTTAAATATTGCATAGGCGGAAGCTTCATGTATATTTTTTTCTTGAGCTTTATAATGAAGATCCTGTATTCATACACTTTTACATATCCATCTTTTTAATTATACCCATTTTTTCGAGTTTTTTTTTTATTGAACTTATTGTTGGGCAAGTAAAATGAGTAAAACACATGGACCTTATGTCAATTTTTTTATGCTTTACTGAGCATGACTACAATCATCTAAGCCTACTTAAGACCACTTTGTTTGTTATGAGTATGGTTTAATTCTTTTAGTCTTATTGAAAATGTTAGCCTATCGTTTGTTTTTACCGGAAGAGGAGAAGTGGCATGGGAATCCATGTGCTTCGTGTGGTGGAGAAAAAGTTTCCTTAGAAAAATTAGGTTTTCAGAATGATTTTAGCTATCTAGTATTATGATGCTTACTTTGCTTAGTGACTGTTATCTATCTGGCTGTATGATGTTTATGAAAATCCATCCACTTATTCGGGTCCCCTTTTATTTGAGTTATATGAATTATCATTGTTGGGATATAGTTTAGAAAACATGTGTTGCCATAGATGCTGCTAAAGTTATAGGGTCTACCGTGGTTCTTTGTTATTTGCCAACATCTTTTAATCTTGTAGTTAGAAAGTCTGGCATGGGGTTTTACCAAGGGAAGTTGCTTGATTAACAAAAATAGTGTTCTCTTTCTTTTCTATTGATTGAAAGATAATAAATGGTTTTCTGATCTACTTGTCATTTTCATGCAGGTATAACATGGTGGATCAGGGTGTTATTAAAGATCCTATTTTCTCTTTCTGGTTAAATAGGAATTCAAAGGACGGTGATGGTGGTGAAATAGTGTTTGGAGGTTCTGACCCGAAGCATTACAAGGGTGAACACACATATGTCCCTGTGACTCTGAAGGGCTACTGGCAGGTAAACTCTTAAGTTGCCCATTTGATTAATTGTATTTTTATCATTTGTCACTTAATTTCATTTTTCATACTGCTAGTGAAAGCTGTGATGATTCTTGTAACTTATATTTTCTTCCTGATCCTTACTTTTCTTAAGTTTATTTTTCTGAATTCTGTGATGCAGTTTGATATGGGTGATGTTCTTGTTGGTGGTAAAAACACTGGTATTCTTTGTAAACTTCTCATAGTCTAAATTCTTTTGTATTTTACTACAATGCTTACCGCCTAATCTGATCTTCATTTATATTTGGACTGTCAGGATTCTGTTCTGGTGGTTGTGCAGCTATTGCTGATTCTGGTACTTCTTTGATTGCTGGACCAACTGTAAGTTTTTAAAAAACTAGCTTTATATCTAATAAAAATTTAGGTTGTATGATGATACTTCTTCTTATACCATTCTATCTAATTTATTCTTAAGTTCTGTTTTTTTAAAATTATTTTTTGGACAAATAAATGATCATTTTTCTTTTATGTTGTATGAATATGGCTTTAAAGAAAACTAAGGGTCGAAAGTTTGTATGCCCTGATGATATTCCAATTGAAGTGTGAAAATATTTAGGAGATTTGGAAGTTTCTTTGCTTACTAAACTCTTTAATATTATTTTAAAAACAAAAAAAATGTCTGAGGAGTAGAGGAAGAGTATTTTGGTCCCCATTTTTTAAGAATAAATGGGATGCACAAGAATGTGCAATTTATAGAGGAATTAAGTTGATGTGTCATACTTTAAAATTATGGGAGAGGGTAATTGAACATAGGTTAAGGCGTATTACAAAGATTTCTCATAATCAATTTGGTTTTATGTCGGGCAGGTCACCATGGAAGCTATACATTTTTTGAGAGGTTTAATGGAGAAGTTCAGAGATAATAAGGAGGATCTACATTTGATTTTTATTGATTTAGAAAAAGCTTACGATAAGGTTCCAAGAGATGTCATTGGGAGCGTTCTTAAAAAGAAAGGTGTTGATATGACTTATATTCAAGTCATTAAAGATATGTATACTAGAGTTGTTTCTTGTGTTTGAACTGAAGGAGGATTGACCAAATATTTTTCTATTTCTGTTGGATTACATCAGGGTTTGGTTTTGAGCCCATATCTTTTTGCTTTAGTTATGGATGCTCTTACTGGACATTTACTGGAGGATGTACCTTGGTGTATGTTTTTTGCTGATGATATTCTTCTCGTGGAGAAGACGAAAGAAAAAGCCCAGGAAAAACTTGAATTATTGAGGTCTACATTTGAGTCTAAAGGCCTTCAGGTGAGTAGAACTAAAACTGAATACATGGAATGTAATTTTAGTAGTAGTGGCTCTAGTGACAGAAGTGAAAATTTGGTTGATCAAATTATTAGAAGGTGTGACCGATTTAGATATCTCGGGCCTGTTGTTCAAAGAAATGGTGATATAGATGGGGATGTTAATAGTAGAATTCAAGTTGGTTGGTTGAAATGAAGGAATGCTTCGGGCCTTTTGTGTGATAGAAAAGTACCGCTTAGATTGAAAGGAAAATTTTATAAGAGGGTGGTGAGACCTGCAATGCTCTATGGCTTTGCATGTTGTCCTTTAAAAGAGAAGCATAATACTAAGTTAAGTGTTGCCGAGATAAGAATGATTAGGTGGATTAGTGGATTTACACAAAATGCGAAATGAATATATCCAGGACAGGGTTGATGTAGCTTCAGTGACAGACAAAATTAGAGAGAGTCGCCTTAGATGGTTTGATTACATTATTACATTAAACATCGACCATCTCGACCATCTGATGATCCGATTAGGAGAGTAGATGTTTTAGATTTGACTTATGTTTTTAGAAAGGCAGTGGTAGACCTAGGAAGACTTGGGCTTATTGTATAAAAAATGATCTTAAGTTATTAGAATTTAAATGATAATATGACACTAAATAGGGCGCAATGGAGAAAAAGGATTCATGTAGCCGACCCCACGTAGTGGGAATAAGGCTTTGTTGTTGTTGTTGTTGTTGATGTATGAATATGGATGCATTTATTGTGACAAATTTATTTGTTCCAACCGTGATGATGGAAGCTTCATGCGTTAGTTACTTATGTTATCTTTGTCCATTTACTTGATGCATGCGTTTGTATTATTTTTCTCTCCTTTTTTGTATATTCGTACAAAGGAAGATTGGATATCTGTATGATATAGCATGTATATGCTTTATGGATGTAAATTAGTATTTTTCCATGATTGACTGTGTTATACTCAGAATTTTGGAAAATTTTATTTGCCTTGTCATAAATTAATTATAATTTCCTCTATGTTGCCCAAAGAATATCTGCTCAAGTTGTTATGTGGCTTATTATAAACCATTTGGACATCTAGCTGGTCATTAAAGCATTTTCCTTGGGCTGTTTGAATCTTCCTTAAATATTGTTTCACTTCATTTTGATGCTGACTTTTGTTTCATACAGACAATTATTACAGAAATTAACCAGAAAATTGGAGCTGCTGGTGTTGTTAGCCAAGAATGTAAAACAGTTGTTTCTCAATATGGCCAGCAGATTTTGGATCTATTGCTAACAGAGGTATCGATAAATGTTCTGACTTCATATAACATTATTGCATTTTGTTTTATGCAATTCCCTCTGAGAATACATAGTTGCAGGCTATTTGATGATTGCTGATATTGATTTACTCTGCAGGCCCAACCAACGAAGATATGCTCTCAGATTGGTCTCTGTACTTTTGATGGCGCTCACTCAGTGGGGTGAGAAATCCGCATCTTCCATACTTTAGCAGAAAACCGCTTTGCTCTGAAATATTATTACTATTATTAGTATTATTATTACTATTATTATTATTGTTTTAATTTTTAATTCAATGAAATTTGTCATTTATATGATTAAACAATCTGTAATACAGCATCGGCATTGAGAGCGTGGTCAAGGGCAATGGGGTTAAATCTTCCCTTGGCAGGAGTGATGCCATGTGCGCTGCTTGTGAGATGTCTGTTGTTTGGATGCAAAATCAGTTGAGGGAGAATAAAACACAGGAACTCATTCTAAACTATGTCAACCAGGTAATTGAACACTTCTGTTTATATATTTGTTCTTTTTAATTTTCCAACGGACAGTTTTAGGCTAATATTTTCTGCAAGTAACCAGCTATGCGAGAGACTTCCTAGTCCCATGGGAGAATCCGCTGTTGATTGCGGTGATGTTTCCTCAATGCCTGACGTTTCTTTCACTATCGGCGGCAAGACATTTGAACTCACAGCTGAGCAGGTAATCCTGTGTTTTCAATTGTTTTTTTCTTAATTAATTATTATTATTTTATTTTTACGAGTAATATTCCCACCGACTTACGAGTTCTTAAGTCATGAGAACTTACATCAATTTTTTTTTTATTATTAAATCTTTTCGTATAACACTTTTTTTTCAGTATATTCTGAAAGTTGGTGAGGGACCAGCTGCACAATGCATCAGTGGATTCACAGCTTTGGACGTGGCCCCTCCTCGGGGTCCCCTATGGTATGTCCCACGCCCCCTATTTTTATCTGTTTTAAGCCTTTTGGGTCAATTTTGATTTTTATTTTTTGTGTTTTTATTTAAAATAAAATAAGTTTGACATATTATAATATGTTAAGAGTCATTTTCATAAACAGTTAAAAATATTTTTTAAAATAAATTAATTTATTTTTAAAAACAAATATAACATCATGCAAAAAAATATGCTAAATAAATATTATTTTAAGATAAAAAATAAATGTAATACTGCAAACACTTGAGCTTCTAAATGGATGAATGTCATACAAATTTACTATGGTTGATGGCTGCAGGATTCTGGGAGACATATTCATGGGAGTCTATCACACGGAGTTCGATTATGGAAACCTGAGGGTTGGGTTTGCTAAAGCTGCTTAATATACAGATGCTAACTCCCATATGGTTGTTATAGGACAGAAAAACTATTATGTTTTATAGATGAATTTACAATCTCAGTACTGAAAATTTACTATTGTAAATATGATGCGTTGTTTCCATACCTGCAAACAAACTTTAATTTTTTCTTTTGAGAATGAAATGCAATATGATGTGTGCTAATGCGTGATTTAAATTTTTTTGCTGTTCGGCTTTGCGTTTATGTGAGTTTTCTGAAAGCAAATTACTAATGAAATATCAAAGTCTATTTGTTTTATTAGAGCAGATTCTGTAGTTCTATTTAACATAAGCTGGAAATCTGTTTGGGACTGCTGCAGTTTATTAAAAAAATTATTGAAAATTTGTTAAGTGAAAAATACTCTTTAAATATTCAAACTTTTAATTCATGAAGATTGTGGTGTGACAAATTTTTATTATTACTAGTAAATTCTGGATTATTACATTATTAGATTTGTTTTAGGCATCCATGAATACTTTTTTTGATTGGCTACTATTACTATTCTTTAATAAAAAAATATAACTTTTAATGGTTAAACAATGTCTCTTGGTATACTAACATATAATTAAAATTTCTAGCTTGTTATAACTATTATTGTTCACCTAATTCTAAAAAAGAGCATACCCATATACTCAAAATTATATAGTAGTGATATACAATTGCACTTCAATTGGACGTAATGGAGAAAAAATGATTCATTCGCTCGACCCCTCTTAGTGGGATAAATGTTTGTTGTTGTTATTGTATATATAATTGCAGTTTAACAATACTAGTTATAACAAACTGCAAAGGATGAGATTGATGGGTATGAAGTAGCTAGTTATAAATGTTGTAAACGATAGCTATAATGCCAGCTTGTATTAAAGATCATAGTTGCAAGTTGTGGTAGTTCATGTAAGTCGTAAATGATTCCTTCAGGAGTGTCAGTTGGCTAAATCGGCCATGTTGGGAGCTGCAAGAACTGTGAGCTACTTAAGTTATTGGTAATATAGGCCGTAGTGGTGAGCTACGATGACATATGTAGGTTACAGAGGCAGAGGCGGGAGTTGAACGAGTTGTGAGAATGTTCATAGCCCGCAGAGGATGAAGTTGAGTGCCGTGTGAGTTTTGGAAACATTTATTGACTGTAAACATCTATAAACTGTTGGAGTTCTTAGTCACATAAGTCGTAGTTGGTCACATAGGCTGTAGTGGTGAGTTGTGATGACATTCGTAGGTCACAGAGATCAAAGTCAGGAGCTGCACAAATTGTGATTACATCTGTTGGTCATAGATGCCGAAGTTGGGAGCTGCATGAACTATGATAATGTCTGTAGACCATAGACGTTGACGTTAAGAGCTGTGTGAGCTATGAGCCATGTAGGTAGTAGTTGATCACATAAGTTGTAGTGGTGAGTTGTGATGACATTTATATGTAGCAAAAACTGAAGTTGGGAGCTGTTGTAAATCATGTTTGTCCTAGTTAATCAAGTAGATCATAGTGGTAAGTCGCAATAACGTTTTAGGTTGTGGAAGCCATTGGGGTCTATAATAACGTATGTACGCCACAATGACTAGAGTTGGGGGCTGGGGTTGCATGAATTGTTAGTAGAACTGGACATCTGGCAAGTCGGGCTTGATGTGGGTCGAGCTTATTCGGGCTTTGACCAATCAAAGTCTTATTGGGGGAGACTTGAGCGGATTTGTATTTACAATTTCATAACCAGGCTCAACAAGTCAGCCTGTGGGCTGCCAGTAGGCCATAAAATAAAAAAAATTTTTTCTTACTAAAATTCATTCTCATTTCCATTAATTAGGAAAAAATAAAGTCAACATAATTTTATTTAAATTTAACTTTAATGAGTCTCAAAATTATTAATTTCTTTTTACTACTAAGTTAGCTCTACTGATTTGTCGCGCTAGCTTTTCTTATACCTGAACAAAAACTTACTTTTATGCTTGCCTTAAAAAACATTAAATGGCATCATTGGTAGTTGATTTAAATTTATTTAAAAAACTATGTAACATGAATGGTTCAAAGGATCTGCAGTAAGTCTTAAATTGAATTTTTAGGCACAATTTTTTTCTTATATGGTTAGATGAATTAAGTAGCAAGTGTAAACACACAAAATATGCAAAAGTTTAAATTGAGAACATATCGATATGTAAATACATAGGAAATTAGTATGTATGCAACAAAAAAAAGAACCGCCTTAAAAACTTGCAATTGCGAATTATAACTATGAGACTTGTCATTGGGCGGGCTAAGATTCGTGTGTCAGGCCTATTCAGTACTAAGTCAAAGGGGGCTCGTGTCTGGTCGAGCCTGCTAAATTTCTATTTTTTCGTAGCCAAGCCCACCCATTTTAAGCAGACTTATGGCGAGCTCGTCGAGCCACTCGTTCAATGTTCAGGTTTAGTCTGAGTCGTGTATGTTGTAATTGGCCACATAGGTCATAGCAAGGAGTTGCACAATACTCGGGGTTTGTTGTTATATTGTCTTTGGGGTACATTATTGCACATTCTTTGGGGTGATGTTGTTACACCATCCTTGAGGTGATGTCATTGCACCATCTTCGAAGCATTCCTACACTTTCTTTGGGGTTCATTGATGCACCTTCTTTAGGGTACATTGTCGCACCGCCTTCATGGTGCATTAATGCACCATTTTTGGGATGACATCATTACACCATCTAAGTGGTGCGTTATGGCATCGTCTTCTAGGTTCACTCTTGCACTGCCTTCTGGTGATGGTGTCACGCTATCTTCATGGTGCGTAATTGTATCATCGTTAGGTGGTGTTATTACTTTTTTTCAGGGCGGGTTAGTTACACTGACCTTGGGGCGTGTTGTCGCACTGTCTTTGGGTTGCATTGCTGCATCATATGGTGCTTTGTTACTTCACAGCATATGCCTGAATTCTGCAGCATGCATCATAATTCAACTTCTTCTGATCTCGATCTTTCTTCATGCTCTTTTTATAGAGTGTGGGGGAGGCCTCTCTACAAATAAGAAAGAAATTTATACCATTCCATGGAACAACTTAGAGATGTTACCTCAACTAGATGACTTTGTATGGACATTTAGGTGTCTTTATGGCGTCATAATTCAATGATCTTAGTTTCGTTAGATTCATCTTGTTTAGACGCACAATTTTTCTATATCCTTGACAAATTTGGAAGTCATTTAACCTTCCAATTAGGCACCAAAAGCTTACAGAAGTGACTTACCAACTTGATCCAAGCTTTATTTGACTCATATTGGACCAACTTTGGTGTCCTTGAGTCTATTTCATAAAACTGGTCAATTCGAACATAAGTTTACTGAAATTGGAGCTATAAATGATTTTTAATTAAAATTTAAAAATTGCTTGTTAAAAATTTTATCTTGAGATTCATGTTTCGCCTTGAGATCTGTTTTAGATATGAAAATTTATTGAATGTCTTTCTGAAGCGGGCGACAAAATTTCAATTCTGGTGACCGACAGCTTCAAACGGGCAACTCCCCAACTAAAATTGTGCTGGCCATACCACTTAGATAAAAAATTCATAACTGTTTAAATTATATTTTAATTATTATAATTATTTATTGATTTTTAGATATTATTTAAATATAAAATATGTTTTAATTATAAACATTACTTTTTTTTATTTTTATTAAATGTCCATAAGTCCAGAGAACTAAGAGAAACAAACCTTTCATTTTTACAAATTTTATTTTATTTATTTTAATTATTTTAATGACAAATTAAAGAAAATACATTCTTAACATTTAAAAATACATAACTAAATTATAAAAAAATTAGAAAAAATATTTTAGAAGGTCCTAAGCGATCAAAGAACAATTAGGAGCAATTTTGGGCATTTTCATATTTTTGAAATTTTAATTATTTTTAATTCAAATTATAGCTAAAAAAATAACTCTTTATTTTATAATAATTTTTATTTTTCTTAAGTGCCCGTAATCACAAGGAATATAGAAACCACTTTTTATAATTTTTCTAATTATTTTTAGTTTATTATAATTATTTTAATGCAAAAAATACCATTTTACTTAGGAAATAAACTTTAGTACTCAAACTAAATCAAATAAATTTCAAATTTTACAGTGAGTTAGAACGATTATTATTTACAGTGTGGAATCTTTTTTTGTTAATTTTTAATTATTGTCTTATTTAATTTAATTTTAGTGAGTTTTTAGGGTTTAATTAACTATAGTAATTTACATAAACATTTAAACTTAATTTATATTTTTCTAAGAGTTCTTTGACCACAAGAAACCTACTAAAACTAGCCCCATATTTTTTTGATTTATATTTTATATTATAAAATTATTTTAATAAATAATAGCACATACACTTGAACATTAGGATTTTAAAGCTAGAGATATTTATTGACCTTGGCAAAATCAGAGAACATCTCTATTAACATGAGGAATCAACTAATAAAATTTTAAGTCATGGTGATTATTATTTACTTGGTTAGAATTAAAATAGTCTACAGGGTAATTAATTAATTGAAAATCAAAGACACATCAAATAATTTTTATTTTTATTCCATATTATTCTCTATTGTTCATTGAGCAACAAAGTGTTTTATTTTTATTTTTATGATTTTGATACACCAAGTTATGCATTTTTTAAGTTAACTAAATTAAATAAATTCATAAAATCCTGATTTTCCTACTTATCCGAGTCAGCGCCACCTCAACCTCAGCAACTCCAAACTCACGCGCATTACTCTGCCATTTGACGTAGCCATCTGTGTCAGATGTTGCACAACCCGCGGTTCATGTACCATCCTTCCATCCAACGTGATCTCAGCCGTCTGAACGATTAACGCGCGATCCAATGACTCTCCTTCATCGTCCCCGATCATCTTAACACGAGAACCGTCCAACTTAAAACCCTAAGATCTCACTTGACACTTAATGAAATCACATGAAGTTTGTTCCTACACCTTTATCTGATCCTAATAAACCTATATATATGGTCACATGTTCATGAAATTAAACTTTTCTTAACAAAAGCCCAAATCGAGTTAGATTTGGGTAAAATGGGCTATAACTTTATCTGAGAGGGGAGGCCTCAATCAGATGCTTGGAGAAGCTTCAATGGAGTCTGGCAAACCTCCTGGAAGTGTTGGTTTCCTCTGGTGAATGCTCTGAGTAGAAGTTCCTCTAATAGGTGGAGAGGTCGTGGTCTAGGACTAGGTTAGGGTGCTCAACAGAGGGGGGTTTTGATGGGGATCTTCGTAGTTTGCTTTGGGTAAGTTTTTGAAGAAATCAATTTGGAGTTTTCTTGGGTTTTGAAAAATGACCAGAAATTGCCTGGGTTTTGAGCTTTGAAATTGAGCTCAAAAAGTGGGGAAGACGGTTGAGAAATGGTTGTAGTGGGCTTATGAAGTCTTGAAGAAGCTTTGGAGGCAATTTCGCAGAGCCTCCCCAAGGAAATTTATGATCTCTCTTTTTGGCTTTGGGAGGTGGAGTTTAAATAGATAGGGCCATTGTGGTCACCAGGGCTGACTAATGGGTGCAATCAACTGCTTATGTGGAGGGAAGAAGGGTTCAAATAACAAATTGGGATGAACCAACTCAGTGAGTTCAAATTTGGGTTTTTTGGATTGGGGTGGCTCTCGGTTTTGGTGTTTCTTATGACTAGGTCAGCCGGCCAGGCCAGGGCTTGTGGCTAGGTGGTTCGGGGATCCAAGAGATGGTTTAATTGTGATTAGTTGCGTGGCTTGATGGCTCATGGGAAATATTTCCTTGGTTTAGTCATTTTAGGAAGGGGATCCCTTAATTCAAGGGACCCTTGGTCGATGGCTCAACTAGGTTGGACTAGGTGGATTTAGCCTGATTCATAGGGCACAAGTGTTGACTGTGGTGACCACAATTTAATCAAATTGAATGGCTTTGGTCAAATTTGAGCTTAGGTTAAAAATTGAGGTTTGAGTTTAAACTTGGGTCTAGGTTGGGTCTCAAATAGGTTTGAATATGATGAATTTTGATTTAGAAATAAAATTGGGTGAGATTGAAGTCAATTTGGTGGAAATTAGAGGTGAATTTGAGAATTTAGACATTTAGGGGCAATTTAGGGATTTTGGTCAAATTGGGCTAAATGGAGTGGTTTAAATTGATTTTGGGGACATTCAAAGTGATTTTGGAGATTTTGGGAATTTTTGGGGTATGAAGGGCATTTTGGCAATTTTGCCAATTTTGGGGGTATTTGGGGGATTTTGGAAATTTTGGGGTATTTTGGTCAACTTGAGTGATTTGGAATGGTTTTAAATGATTTTTGGAAAGACTTTGAGAATTTGGATAATTTTGTGATTTTTTGGAAAATCTTGGGTTTAGGGGCAATTGGTAATTTAGGAAAGTTGAGGCCAAGAAGGGTCAAAGTTGGGAATTTGACAAAATTGGGATTGTTTGAGAATATTAATCGTTAGGTCACCTCATTTGAGCCATGAGAGCAAGGGAACTCCCTTTATGGATCCTCCATGTGCTGGTCTTTGCCAAACCCTAGCTCTGGCTAATGGTTTAGGGGACAATCCAAATGAGTTTCCAATAGAGTAAGGGATCAAGCTAGGCATGTTTGGTTTAAGGTTTTGAGTGCAAGTGCAAGTGTGTGTGTGTGAAGACCTGACCAAGACCACATCACCCAGGGCTAACCCTAAGGCCAAGCAGTCTTATGGGGGCTCCTCTTGAGATCTCCTATATTGGTTCACCTAATAAGTGCTAGAGATTAAAACCAACATGCAAAACTTCAAGATGGGCAAAGAAGATTTTAGAATTTCTATTGGTGAGGGTTTCATCACTAGCCCTTTAGGAATAGTCAACAGGAAAGTCCTACGGCTAGGTCCTAGGTTTCTAAGGAAGAAACCAGACCTCAACCAAAAGTGAGGTCAACAATAGCTTGTGTACTACTTAAATTGGAACTAAGACTATCTCTAATCCTTAGGTTATTTCTAAATTGAATAAAATTAATATTAAATCTTTGGTCCTACATATATTGGACTTAAACCATCTTATACTTTAGGTTCAACCTACGTTGAACCTAAACCATTTCATGCCATAGGTTCTACCTATAAATTGAACCTAAAATTATCTCCAACCATAAGATCTATCCAAATTGAACCTAAACGACATCAAAATTGAACCTAAAGGTTTAATATTCTAAACCAAAATCAAATCTCTTTAGGCCTAACCGAAATCATACCTAAAATAAATGACATCATGAATTAAAAATGGATAATCTAACTCATCGACACAAAAATTCAGCTCATCAACCCATCAACATAAACAAAAATGACATAAAATTCACTTTAAAAAATCACTTTAAAAAACATTAAAAAATTCACTTTAAAAAACATTAAAACTTTAACTTGAATCTTAAAATACAACTAGGTTTGAGAAGATATTTTAGAACAGGTAACCCATGGTTGCTAACAAAATATCTTCCAGCCACTTATGGCTAATCAAACCGTAAACATAATAAATGGGACGACAGAACCATGGGATCCATATCGGGTCATCCCAAACAAAAATCAACGACAAAATGTCAAAATTCATTTGATTAATAAATATTAAACTAGCTAAAATTTTTCAACCCCTAAAATTCGAATAAGCCATTAAAACTTAAATATAACCCTAATGAATAAAGATCACTGAATGCAACTTGAACATATTTACAGCTACAAAGATTTCCTGGAACTCAATCTGTGGTTGCTGACAAGAATCTTTCTATCCTAGTTTAAAAACTTTCGGACTAAGTATATTTGAATACCTTATGGCCTTGGGATCGAAGCCATAAACATCTTGACTAGATCGTTTAAAAAAATTATTTAACAAATTAAAATTGACAAATTAAAACATGGTTTCATGCTACTCAGGTTCTATTTTGTAGGTTTGTTGAAGACATGAAATAAATTATGCTTTAGATTTAATTTGCATGTTATTAGGGTGTGCTAACTTTGTTTTGCTGGGTGACATTCTGAAACGGAAAAGGTGAACCTCAAAGCAACACAACAACAAAAAGACAACAACAAAACAAAATGAAAACAATAAAACCAAATGACATAAACAAAATAAAATTACATAAGCAAATAAAATGACAAAACAACGAAAACAAAACAATAAAACAAAATGACAACAACAAAACCAAATGACATAAAAAAATAAAATGACAAAAAAAACAAAATAACAAAACAACGATAACAAAAAAAGAAAACAATAAAACTACAAAACCGAACAACATAAACAATATAAAATGACAAAATAATAAAAAAAATGACATTAAAATAAATAAAGTGAAAAAATAAAACCTCTAGGGTTGAATCAGATTCTTAGAGACCTATTACCCTAGGTTTAAACATTGATGTTTCTTTCCTTGATCTTTACATTAAATTATTTCGAGAACGCGTGTTAACGATAATCAGGAGTTTTGTTAGACAATATTGATTGTCTAAGATGTAATTAACTATAAGAGCTTTCTCCTATAGTAGAATGAAGGACGAAATAGGTAATATGCCTATATCTCTAGTTATTGAGTTTTTCATGTAGTTTTCCTTATATGAGAATTATTTTCCCTAAAATGGTGACCACAATGATAATCATCTCTATATTTCCTTTTTCTACTGTTTTCTACCAGCTATTTTTCCTTCTTCCTCCGAGTTTTTTAACCTCTGAGAATCCTTCATATGATTCAAAAGAATAAGTTACTTGGAGAATAGAGCGATAAGGTAGATAAACAAAGTGGTGACTCCTCGGAAATAATACATCAAAATTCGACAAACGACATTTGGCAACGGCGGTGACCTAGTTCTCCTTATGAGCCAACCTCTTAAAGAGAGTCCGGACTTGAGTGAGAGGTGTTAATCTCACTTTCGCTCTCTGGTGATCATCATAACAAGGTAATGGGGGCAGTGCAACGACAATCCGGTACACACTTTCTTCTCCAAAAGCGACAGAGAGCGGGTGAAACCTACTAGCCTTGAGGAGGGGTGAGGTCTTAGGCAGCTTAGTTTCCTCCAGGAAAGGAGTCTCCTTAGCAAGAATCTGCTTAACATGCGTTATTTTCTTGGCTTTATGGTTGTGTCTCTTCTTCTGCTCCTTAGTGAGTGGCAGAAACTTTGAAGTAGATCTGATCTCAAGCACAAAGTTTACTGTGGCAAAACTTTTAGTTAATTCTTCATCATACAAAACCCTCTTTCCTTTCAATTGTAGCGAGTCAGCAATCACATTCACAGTGTATCAGGTGATGGTAGGTATAATAATCCTCAACATCTTGGTTGCAGCAGGTAGAATGGTCTTAACGACAGTCTCTCTGGCTCTTGCCTTCTTGAGAGTTAGGAACTCCTCTCCACAATTCAAGTCAAAGAAAGCAGATGGCTTCTGAATGTCCTGGGGAGTCATCTTGACAATTACATACAGTTCTTTCTAGAGGAGCACCATAAACTTGTCGAACCTGGACCCAAACTCGAACATTGAAGCTTTGTAACGAGGGGCGCGACTAGCTAGCGTGTTGAATGAAAAGGTGAGCGTACAAGTCAACATTTCCCCTGTCTGTTGAAGAATTTTGAAAATCAGCAACATATTGTGTTCCATTTTTAACATACCTGACTAAAGCAAAAGTATCAAATTTAAGTATCTTTATAACTAGGCATTTCTTTCAAAACTTATCCAAGTGAATTTGTTTTCATTGTATTTCTTAGCTTTGTTATTATGGGTGTTTGTTTGGTTTTCATGTATGTAATTTTATTTTTGTTTGCTTTCAAATGTCGTATTGTTTTTTTGTCGTTATGAAAATCTTTTTTTTGTGATAATTTTTTTATCATTATTTTAGTTTGTTATGTTATTGTTGTTCTGTGTTGTCATCACGAATGCCATGTTTTATTAAAGGTGAACGGGATTTTGGAAGATATGCAAAGTAAGCTTTGAAATTTAGGACCCATTCCAAAGGAATGGGAAGACTAAACTCAAGAAGGATACACTTCAAACATTACATACTCATCACTCTACACCTATTGGGGATCCGACCCACTTTGGAGGTCAAAAGATTTCTAGACCTCTTTTTTTAAGGGTGACTGAATAGAAGTTCTAGAATCAAAAGAGTGAACTAAACTTGCTCAAGATAGAAATGAGCAAGACATATCAACGGAAGAATGGTAGTCTTGCCCACGAGGGACATGAGCACACTACCCGATGTATGAAGACAAAACCTCTCAATCTAAATCGAGAGAGGAACTATCCACAGTGAAGTTGCCAAAAAGTGTAAGTCACTTTAATTTTTCAAAATAATTTTTAATTTAAAACACATATAATTTTTATTTGGAATAAACATCCCGATGGATAGGCATGCTACTTGACAATGGTCCCAATCATATAAACTAAAGAAACTTATGATATTTGTTTGGTCTATGAACCTTATGTTTGACCAATAGGTTCCCCTACCTAATATAGAAAGATTAGGCAGAGTTTATATTACCTGGATTTAAAATTTTCCTAGAAGGGCAAGCTTCTATAGTTAATTACATCCTAAATGAACAAGGACATTTAAAAAAAATCTCGATAAAGATCAAAGGTTTCATCCTCAATAAATTCAAGGTTTTCTTTTTCAAGGTAGTTTGTAAGGAATAACAAGAGGGAAAGGATAAAGTAAGATTTTAAGAATCAAAGGAGTGATAACTAGAGGATTTCATAGGAAAGAGGCGAACATCAGAGATTTTCCAAGCTATCCTACTATTAGGATTTGTATTTTTGAAGCAAAATAATTTATGTTCAATCCTACTAATTTTTAATTACAAAGCTTATATTTTCATAATATCTAATTATACAAATAGACCTAGAAGATAGAATGATTTACGTCGTATCACTTGACGACCTCGGAATTCTAAGGCTAGTTAGAGCTTATACTGCACAATGTACAAAAGCCTAAAAGATAGAGCGAGGGTATATGTCGCACTAGGTAGGCTACCTCAAATTCATACGGCTTGTTAGTTTAATTCTAAGGAATGGTTTAGATTATCTTCCTTCGCCTGTCTTGGCTTGCTCCAAAGCTCCTCGTCAAAATGTAGCTTCAAGATTTATATGTGTTCATTTATGTATTATTTTTTGGTTTGACTTGTCATTATTGTTTGATTGTTTGGGGGAATTTAAATTTAAGTTAGGTGGTGCAGAGTTTTTGTGGTGTGTTGTAAATATCTTTCAATATTACAACACACGCACACGACATCACAAATAGTATATATGGAGTTTAATCACAAAAAAAATCACTTCAATATAAATAGTTTTATATTTTAAAATCTTTAAGCTGCCAACCCATAATAATAATGTAAGTATACATATCGCTCAAGTAATAAAGGACCCTAATGGAGTCCTAAGTATTGATCCCACATGGAGTTGAAAATTCTTATGATTATAGTGTGAAACACAATATTAACTATAAGAACTTAAATACACAAAATAAATCTAAAGTAAATTTAATGTATGTTGACCTCACGTTTGGTCAGGTCTAGTTTCCTCCTTAGTAGCCTAGGGTCTAGCCATAGCACTTTCCTATTGACAATTCCTAGATGACTAGAAAATGAACCCTCACCATTAGAAATTCTAAACTCTTCTTTGCTCAACTTAAAGTTCCACATATTGGTTCTAACCTCTAGCACTTAGTAAGTGGGGTCAATATGAGTGAGCTCAAGGGGCACCCCCATAGGCCTTAGGATTCCATTGCTCAAATAGGGTGTTTAGCACCTCAATTTCACCAAAATACCTAACTTAGCTTTTTGCCCCCCCAAATCTACCCAATTTACTAAAACACCCCGAAACCCCAAATTTGACCAAAATTCCCAATTTCATCTAAAATACTCAAATTTGTCCAAAAATAATTTCAAACCATTTTAAACCAACCAAATTGCCCAAAATAACCCAAAATTACTAAAATTACAAAAATACCCTTGGTGACCCAAACTTCTTCAAAGCCCTCAAAATCATTTCAAATGTCTCCAAAACCAATTTGGACCTTTCAATTAAACATAATTTGACCAATTTGACATTTGACCAAAATCTCCAAATTGCCCCCAATGGTCCAATTTCTCCAAATTCACCCAAAAAGCCCTTAATTTCATTCCAATTTTCTCCAATTTCAATTATAAACTCAAATTCATCATGCCTATGATCATTTCAAACCAAATCCAAGCTTAATTGACCAATGCTTTGAGTGCAATTTTGATCCAAACAAAAACTAAATTTAAATTTTGAACTCCCAATTTTGAACTCCCAATTTTGAACATGTGACCAAATTTTGAACATGTGACCAAAACTCCCAATTTTGAACATGTGACCAAATTTTACACACCAAACAAAAACTCCCAATTTTGAACATGTGACCAAATTTTACCCAATTAAACCTCATAGCCTACTCAATCGCCTCAATTTGGATCCTAAACTTTTCCTAACATTCCTAATAATCAAATTAAGCCCTCAATTGGCCTTGCCCAAGTCTCAATTTTACTCAATTTAAACCCAAATCCAAAATCTCCAAATTTGCCCCAATTTAACCACACGCACAAATTCCACCAAATTGAATGCCCTAACCCTAAAATTGATTCCAAATTGATGTTAAAAACTCTTCATGACATTCCCCATAGAACATTTTGAGCCATCCATTTGGAGCAGGCCTGACCCTAGCCTAGCCTAAACCCAAGTCCAACCTAACACCCCAAATTGACTAAAATACCAAATTCCTTCAAATAGAACTTCCAAATTAACTCAAAGCCAATCCAATTCTTCTCTAAACTCTCTTTGACAATCATCTAAATCAAATTGAGCAATCAATTGAGCTCAATAGCATAGCTAGCCAAATTCAAACCCAACTTCATGCCGACTTGACCCACATGGACTATTTCACCAAATTTAACTTAACCAAGCCAAATTATCCAACCAAAGACCACCACAACCACTAGGTGCACCCTTTAGACCAAGCCAAACCTCCTAAAACCATCCAAGGGAAGCTATGGACCAATTTTTCCCTAAATTAAAGGATTTCATCCTATTTTTGTGTCTAAGCCAAAATATCTCCACCATCATTCCAAACCATTAAATGTTAATCATAATTAACCCTCCCACTGGCTCACCTAACCACATGACCACTTCCTCTACTCTGGCCAGCCACCCTAGTCACCGAAAAACCCAAAAACCAAGAGTCACCTCCCCGAATTTAAACCCAATTGAACCTATCCAAGTTGTTCAACCCCAATGACTCTTTGGAGCTCTTCTGCTCTCCACATAAGCAGCTTTTTGCACCCATTAATTGACCATGAGCTCCACCCCAAACCCCTCTATTTAAGCTCACCTCCGCCACGAACAAACTAGAGAGAGAACACCAATTTTCTTGGGGAAACTTTGGCAAATTGCTCCTAGAGATTCTCCAAGACCTCCTCAGCTCAAGCCCACCATTTTCCTCCTCTTATTCCCATTGTGAGAGCCCAATTTTAGGCTCAAAATTTTAGTTCAAACTAGGAAAAAATTCTCCACACCCTCACATTGAACCAAACTCCAATTAATTGTGCCCGCATCATCACCAGAGCATGAGAAGTTGATTCCCCACAAAAGCCCCTAGCATAGTTCTAGACCAACACCTGAAATCATGCCTTGATCAAAACCATCCATAGACAATTCACCAGGGTCTATAACTTCATCTGGAGGTTCATTGGACCCAATCAAAGCTACCACAACCATTTGATTTAGGCTTCCCCTCTCAGATAAAGGTATTGAACCTCACCCCTAAACTGAGATTAAAATAATTCTCCATACGTATTTACTGTATTTCATACCGTATAAGCCGTATAGATATGCTCGTCTCGAGTAGATGAAGGTTTAGAAAAAAACCCCATGCAATTTTTTGAGTCTAGTTGAAGATATTAAGGTTTTAGTGCAAACGGTTCTCTGGTTAGATCATTTGGGGACGACAATGGGGAGCCATCCAATCGTGTATTTATTTGATGGATGTAGGAGATTAGGCCAAACCAACTCTTGGTGCGAGAAGGCGGGCTGCATGACAGCTGAGGTGGCTGACGGCGTCAAATAGCAAAGTACCGTGTGGAGCTTCGGAGATGTCGTAGGTTGAGGTGGCGCCGTGCGTTTAAATAGAAAAATCTGAATTTCTTTATTTATTTAAATACAAGAACTTTGAAAAATAATATCTTTGTGTAAGAAAATCATAAAAATAAAAAAAAAATACCCTTTTGCTCAGTGAACAGAGGAGAATAATGTGGACTAAAAATAAAAATTATTTGTTAACTCTCTGATTTTTAATTACTTAAATATACTCTGGAGTATTTTAATTCATTATGAGCAAGCATTGCTCACCATGGCTTGAAATTTGTAGGGTTCATTCCTTGTGATAGAGAGGATGTTCTTTGATTTTTTTTAAGATCAAAGGACATTTCTGTGTCTCTAACCCTAATTTTCAAGCTAGGATGGCCATTTTGACATATTTTAATTATGAAAATAAAAATACCACTTGCAAAATTATGGAAATAATTTTAATAGGTTTCCTATGATGAGAGAAGTTTAGGAAAAATATTATGATGATTTGAATTATTTTATACATTTCTATATTTAATTAAATGTATATATCTTGCTTTAATTTATGTAAATTATATACTAATAAAAAATTGGCAAAATTAATTCCACACTATGTATAAAAGTCATGTTTACCAATTGTAAAAATTTAAAAATTATTTGACTAGGTTTGAGCATTGAAGTTGGTTTTCTAAGAAACTTTGTAATTTTGTACAAAAATAATTATATTAAATTAAATACACTTAGGAAAATTATGACAATTGGTTTTTGTGAGTTTCTTGTGATTAGGACCACTTAGGAAAAATAAGAGTTAATTTTGATAAAATACTTGATTTTTGAGCTATACTTTAAATTAAAAATAATTAAAAATAGTTAAAAATTCTAAAAATACAAAAAATATTTCTAAATATACCTAATTGTTTCCTGATCACATAGAACTCATTAAGATATTTTTCCTAATTTTCCTAAGTTAAAAATAAATTTTTTAAAAGGCTTAAAAATGAATTTTTTTTTATTTTCCCATTAAAATAATTATAATAAATAAATTAAAAATCATAAAAATACAAAATTTGTTTTTCTGACTTCTCTTAACTCAAAGATGTTTTATAAAAATATAAAATTAACTTTGGTAATTAACATATTATTTTACATTTAATTAAATCATTAAAATTGATTTATAATTAAATAATAATTATAGGAATTTAATTCAAAAAATCATAAAATTTTATCTAAGTGTTTCTTTGACTTACGGGGACCTCTATTAATTTTCTCATGAATAAAAACTTTATTTTGGATAGTTAAGTAAAAATGAACTTTGAAAAAACTACTATCAAAATTTAAATAATTATTTAACTTAAATTAAAATTTTGAAAAACTCGCATTTTCTGAGAATCCGTCTGCTGTTTTAATTAACCTATGGATATGACACTTTAAATTTTCAAAGTCGTTTGAATTCTGATTAATGAGTTATGAGTTGAAGAGCCCCAAAGGCAAAGAGGTAACTTTAGATTTTGGTTCCTTAATAAAAATTTAGAATTAATTAAAGGGAAAATGGGTAACTTTGATCCTAATAAACACTTTGGGATGATTAAAATACAATGGGATTAAAAGGTACAAAACTCACTTGCCACCTTTTCCATAATATAAACAAAATTGTAATTTCCTTGATTATCATGACTTGGAAGTTAATCAAAATTAAATGATTCTCAAGTGATGGGTTTAAGTTAGGAAGATAATATTCCATTAATTTTAAGACCATGATTGATGACAATATGATCTTTCAATAAGAATGCATGACATTTAAATCAAAATTTTGTTAATTACCATTTCACCTATTATGATTGTTCAGGGCTTGGTGGTGACCTAGGCTTGGCAATCAAACTCATATGATCAGATTTAGAAGATAACATGATTGATGATTAACACTTTTTTTTTACAATACAAGCCCAATTTTAACTTTGGAAACTAAAACCTTTACTTACTTAAATTTGCCTTAGGGGCACCTATCCACATAACTCTTAAATGAAATATTGATTGATTAATGGAGTGTCATAGCCTTGAGATAAATAGAACATCAAGTTTCCTTGAGCAATGGGATAACTTTAGCTTAACCTTGGATGATTAATAGAACGATATGATAAGTTCAAAATGAACTGAAATTAATTAAAAAATCTTCAAAGTGGTTCAGAGTCATGCTCAGAGCACACTGAAACCTTTTGAATATTTTGAAGGATGAATTAAAATTGCTATATTTTGTTCTAAAGTCATCCACTAAAAGCTTCCAAGACTCAATAAAGTCATAACTTGGGGTCTGAGAGCTATACTTTCATCTACTCCTGTAATTTGAATTCCTTGCAAAATTATATACATATTTCCAAAGCTAACCTTTCAGGTGGAGGAGCTGGAAGAATCGGCAGGTACTGCTTTTAAGTTATTGCATTTGCTTTTGGTACCTCTTGTTCCTTGCTTGTAAGCTTAAAGTCACCTTCCATGTCAAAACCAAAACTAAAAGTTAAATAAGATAAAATTTACTGCCACAACATTCAAAATATAGGACAACTCAAAATTTAATCATAAACAAAATAAAAATAAAAAATGCAACTAAATTAAAACGTCTCTATTGGATGATCTGGAATCCCTCGGGGGATGTAACCTAGGGTTGTAACCTAGGGTTAGTAATTGGATTTTCCATAGTCTAAATGAAAGTATGAAACTCATTAAGTTGGGTTTAGAAAATTCATTTGGACTAAGTGAATCTGAAAGAAAATAGTGGTACCAGAACGAGGGAACCGTAAGATCCTAACTGGTGTCGCTCTAATCAATTTTAAAATCCCTCATAATATTTTAATAACTATAACCTTAGGAAACAATTGATTTGACATCAGAACTTGATACATTAGAAAACTTAAACTCATCATGACGAGGAGCTTGGAGCTAGCATCCGGAGCTAGTGCTGTGGCACCACGGACAACTTCAACAGCAAAAAATGTCTACAACAACTAAACCATTCTTTAGAATTAAACAACAAGACATATGACTTCGAGGTTATTTGCCTAGTGCAACGTAAGTCTTGAACTTTTCTTTAGGGCTTTGTATGGCTCTGCTATATAATATAAGCCCTAACTCGCTTTAGGATTTTGAGTTTATCATTCGCCACAACCTAAATCCTCATATCTTCTAGGCTATTTGTATGATTGTTTCATATGAATGTAAGTCCTATTTAATAAAATTGACGGGATGAAAAATTCAAATATTTCTTCTCTAAATTAAAGCAAAACCGAGGTTATCCTGGGAAGTCACCGAGGGTAGCCTGGAAAGTCACCGAGGTTATCCTCAGGATCTGTGATATCCCCTATTCTCTCTTCCTTTGGATTCTATAATAATGTTACAAATTTGAGTCATTTTCCTTTCACACCTCTTCGCCTGATCTCATTGAAAAATCCTATTCCTTTGACCTCTTTGAAGAAAATATCCCCTAGTTTTTATCGAGAGTTTTCTTAGGCGACTTTGGGTGTCTAAGATGGAATTAACTATAAAGGATTGCCTTTATAAGAAACGTTCATAAAAAAATTTCAAGAACCCAACTTAATATAAACCCTATTTAATTCTTCATATTAAATAGGGAAACTTGTCAGCTTATAATAAAATGATTTTGTAGACCAAACGAATGTCATATGTTTCTTAGTTTATTTGATCGAGTGGCACCCTCAAGTCTTGTGTTTATCTTTCAAGATAGATACATAGCTTGAAGTGTAGTACTCTTTCATTTAAGCTATGAAAGATATGAGATCAGTTTGAATTTATATTTTTATAAAAACTATATATATATATATGTCTGTGTGTGTGTTTGTGTGTGTGTGAGTGTGTGTGTGTGTTTGTGTGTGTGTGTGTAAATTAAATTACCCTTTGAAGAGAGCGACGAGATTCTGATTCTGGCGACCGACAATTTCCACAGGACGACCCCCCTAAAATAGTGTCACCAGCTTCTGACTACTCTACTGGGGATCGTTTCTCTCTCCATTTAAATATGGGAATACTGTCTTTGTACATCGTTAATGTGTTCATGTTCCTTATGAACCATATTACCCTTGTTCTATTGATATGTTTCATTAATTTATTTCTTGGGTAAGTACGGTCAACTCTTTCAAACTTTAGGACTGTCTATTCAACAACATTTGAACAGAGAGGTTCAGGAGTTCATTAGGACTTTTAATCTTTGTGTGGGGTCGGACCCCTAATAGGTGTGTTGGTGGACTAGTTTCTCCTGAGCGATATGCGTTGTGAAATCGGTCACGCACTGGGTCCTAAAATTCACTTTCACTTTCGAGTTTGGTTTGTTACTTAGTTAACTCAAATTGTGTCGTGCTACGCATGCTCTTTAAATATTCTTTATATAATTAATTAAATTATCCTATTTTTAAAGTTATTTTTACTAAATTCTAATTTTTTTTTCACAAACTAAAATTAAAATAAAAAACTTGCCCAGTCTATAGATTGACCTTTGTTTATTTCTAGCGTTCGCACTAGAATTACGAGGTATTGAAAAAATATCTAATCCCAGAGCTTTCTTTTGAAGCTACTGCAATGGCGTTCCTTACGCTCACTTTATCATGCAACCTGCCGACGAGCCGTGATACCCGTAATGTCGCCCCCACCATCAAGTTTGGAATCGGATTCAATGAACTGGAAATTGTGCTCGGAAAGGCTCCCTTCATCATAATGAAAGTTACTGCTCTGAAAATTCATGAACCGCCTGCTTAGCTCAACTTAAACTACCCCAAGATTTCCCCTCCTACAAGAAGGTGAAGACTACTACCCTATCACCTGCTAAGCCTGTTGTTTCTGTTTTTGCTAAGGGAAAAGAAGTCATGATCATTGAAGATACAACCAAGGGATTCACTATCCCGCCATCAGTGTTTGAAATTGGATCAAGTTTAAAGACTGTGCCATTAACTCGATCGCAAAGAAAATAATGCATCTGAAAGATTCGGAGGGCTGCTAAAGCCCAAATTTTTGAAGAACTGTCTGTTGATGAAATTCCTTACCAGGAAGAACTAGGATTGCTGGAAACTTATCCACTTCTGTGAGGGAGTAGGTTCCATCACTGAATAGACACCAACGGGTACGAAAGTGTCCATAAGATTGTTGTTACTTTACTGTCACCTCATGGACATGGTGGGGAGAGGAAGAAGCCCGATCCTATCACCCGAGTTAGTACAGTGTTCCAGAGACTTGCTGCCAAAGAGCGTTGTTCAGTTAGTGAATTACTTAAAAGAGTGGGAGGTGCAATATCCCCCCACATGAAGAAAGAAATTCTAAGAGATGTTAGATCTGCCAGAAGATCTCAAAGATCAACTGAAACTTTGCTTGCTCGCATCCCCGTCAGGTTCCACCTAGGAAGCAGAGTTGATACTACTGTCGTTATGACTGATTCTACTGTCGCTGCTCCAAGACCTGCAGGCCGTCAACCAATTAAGTCACATCTGGGTCCGAGAGTTCTACTAGTTACCAGTTATAAGGATGTTTCTAAATTTATAAAAGAAAATATGAAGAAGTTACTTGGTACTATTTTTGGTCCGCACCATGGGGAACATAAATCTCTTCAACATGTCGATGCCTCTATTGAGACACCTCAACTCAAGACATCATCGTCAAGGAAAAATGTAACTGATATGGTTTAGTGAGTCCGTAGGGCAGAAACATAGAATGAAGCAAGGGTTAGAAGTATCCGACATTGTTGTAACTATTGCTACCAAGTTGGACAAATAAATAGAGGATTTTCAGCAGAGTCTTCCAGATCTTAAGATGACGCATAAATCAATAATCGAAAAAAAGGTTGAGGAGCTCAGGGTTGAGATTTCTGAGTTAGCCCGAGAACATGGGGTTTCCATTGATCATGATGATGAAGATTTTGACTTTAACAACTATCTCGATGAGGATTTCATGGATATTCACGTCTTCAAAACTAGAGCCGCTACATCTACGCGTGACGCCCATTCTTTCATGGAAGGGAACATCATAGATGACCTGTGTAGGGCTGTTACACTAAGGGATGAGCAAATCAGCCAAATAGAGAAAAGGATAGAAGAGATGGCCACTTTCATGGCTGTAATGGCTAAAGTTCATGGACAATCTCAAGCACAATAGTTAGCTTCACCAGAAGTCAATCAGCTAGAGATTGTACATATCACCAATGAAAGGAGAGAAGTTTCCTTAGCGAACAGAGATGATCAACAGAGTAAAGATTCTCCACCTAGCGTCATACTATAGAAGGAATTTAAACAAATGGTCAAACAAGTTCGAGAGGCCTTAGAGCAATTTAAGGGTGGTGCATTGATTTTAAAGGGTAGACCCTACCCGGAGGAGTTCAATGTCGTACCCTACCCTAAAGGTTTTGTGTTACTGAACTTTAAAATATCTGACGGGACTGGAAATCCCAGACAGCACATAACACACTTCCAAGCCAGTTGTGGTAATACTATAGGTAATGAAGCATTGCTTTTCCATCAGTTTATCGGCAGCTTGTTAGGAATAGCATTTGATTAGTATGTCAAGCTACCAAAAGAATCAGTGAAGACATCTGCCGAGTTGGAACAAATATTTATAAAAAGATTTTCTAAAGCGCATCATCATGTTTCTATTGGAGATCTTGTAGTAGAGAAGCAAAGGCCTAATAAGACTCTAGTAGATTATAATTTGAGGTGGAGAAAACTTTGCATGAAATGCGATCCTCTGCTACAGGAACATCATGTAATTGAGATTCTACTCAAAAGCATCCATGGGTCAGTAGCTTTCATCCTCCTTAAGGGACTCACCCTTAAGGGACTCACCACCAAGTCCTTCAAGAAACTGCTTAGCAAAGCTAGAAATCTGTAAGAAGAAGTTAAACACATGGATTCTTAGGAGAAATCAGAAAAGACCAGAACAACCTGAATATTCGAGAAGAAGTCCCAGATAGTAGCAACAATTGATAAGGGAAAGGAACCAATGAAGATATAAGCAGAACATTCTTGTCAAGGTTCCTAGTCGTTATCACAACATGCTCAACAAGGAACTCGACAACATGGCTAGTCTAGCTAGCAGTCACATCAAGGAGGATCATATCAAACAAAAAATAAGAAGGGTCTAACTTTTTTGGAATAAAAGAAAGTAGTATATTCCTTCAAAGATGAAGCTGTACCCAGAATGTTCAGAAGTCTAATGTCTAATGAAGAAGCCTGAGTTCAGTCTAATGAAGAAGCCTGAGTTCAGATTGCTAGATCTAAAGAAACCTGATGAAGTTGACAAGAAAGATCAGCCCAATTATTGCCTCTTGGACATACTATAGAGGCATACTATAGAGGAGTGTTTTTTCTTCAAGGATTGGCTTGAGAAAAATCTTAAAGAAGGGAATGTAACGACCCCGAAAGAATATTTAAAAGAACCTGAAAAAGGTTCTGTAAATATGATTTTGGCAGAGCCTATCACTCTAATAGATTCATTTTCAGAGAAAGATGGATGTAGTACAGTTTGGGGTAAATCATCTAAGAAGATAATGGATCAGATTTAGACTGCTTTAGTACAGGTAGTCGTTTAGTGTCTACAACATGCTCAGCCCAAGTTGGAAATTTTTCCAGAGAAATAAATGAAACCAAAAGAGAAAGAGAAGAATGACGTCGTGAAGACTGATAGTATGGGGGTAGGATAGGGGCTTCCTCTGTTAGATTGGTTTTCTCAAATTCGGGGAAGAAAATACTTGAACCCTTGACCATGTATGTTCTCAAATCCGGGGAAGAAAATACTTGAACCCTTGACCATGTATGATTATCGTTTTGCCCCACCGGGGTATTATGAATATAATGATTATAATTTTGGCTATGTTTTAACTATTTCTAGTGATAACACAACTGAATTTTCTCCATCTAACTCTGATCTCAATTACCAAACTGATCCTCAAATTGTACTCAAGTTCAATGAACCCATTAACGACAATGAAGAAGATATTGATGATATCGGCTACGTTAGCACCAGGAGTGGGGAACTAGACCTCGAGTGTCATGGCACACCACTCTCCTTTAATTTGGATCTCTCTAATGAAAAAGAAGCAACAGAAAATTTACTTACAACATTGCAAAAAGGAGAAGAAATTATAAAGATAAACCTAAGGAGCGAGAAAGTGTTACCCTCGAGGTCAGCTCCAGTGGATAAATGAAAACAAATAGTAACTCAAGAAGAGCTACCTCCACCTCTGCCAGTGGAAGAACCAAATAATCAAGTAAATGTTAGAGGATTATGTAAAGTGGATTATAACCTGCTAGCTCAGATTAAGAGGTTTCCGACCAAACTAAGCATCTACGATGCTCTGATCCTGTTAAAGGAGATGAGAGAGTCTTTGGTTACAACCTTGCTTGACCTAGAGATTTTCTTTAGAGATTCTAGAGATTTTCTTACCTCAGTTGGCTAGCACATCCTTGGATGAAGTTTTTTAGTTAAAAGAAAAACTTGGGATAACCTTCACAGATGAAGACTTGTTACTTGGTACCGCCGACCATAACCGACTCCGCTGACCATAACCGACCGCTCTATATCTCCGTTAACATCCACAGATTTGTGTTGTTCAGAGTTTTAGTGGACCCTTAAGCATCACTCAACTTAATAAGTCTATAGACATTAGAATATATGGGTATTGAAGCTCAAGAACTTACAACTGATAAAATGACGTTAAGAGAATTCAACCAGAAGGGAGAAAGAGCCCTTGGATCAATTACACTGCATATGAAAGTGAGAAAACTAGTAGAAACCTCAAAATTCTATATCATCGACACCGAGAACATTTTTAATGCTTTCCTTGGTCGACCATGGACTCATGAACACAACATGGTTCCGTCGTCTCTACATCAGTGTATTAAGTATTTCAAGGAAGGACAAAAACACTGCATCAAGAGAGATTTACAACTATTCTCAGTTCATGAAGTTAGCATTCATGAAGACGCTGCCTAATACGCGCCTCTAAAGAAAACTGTATTCTCTCGTGAAGTGGTGACAATTAAAAGTGAAGATTAAGAAGGATCACAAGGGCAAAGCCATTCAACTTCACTTCAAAAATCTTTCACCACTCTTTTGCAATGAGTTGGTGGGGGTTCTTTTATTTTGCACACCCGAGGTCGAGGCCGGGGACGTGGACGAGGAAGAACCAATACAATTGCTGGATGGACTAAGCCGACCATCAACATTGATGATGAACAAAGCTCCGAGGAAGAAATGAAGATGGTAAAACAAAAGAAACCACAATACGAGATATCCTTAGAAGATGTGGAGAAATGTGAATACGAGTCGCTGTATGATCGTATAAACCACTATGTGAATTCCATTACCCTTACCCCAATTCTCCCTCAAAAGGTCGAGAGTTTAGAGGTCAAGGAAGTCCGTAGTGCTGGTTCAAAGCTGATTAAATTTAACCGTGCTTCTACTTCTACTAGTCTTGAAAATCATGTAAATTTGGATGAGGATTCTAATGAATTAATAGAATTACCTTTTGTTTACTTTTCTCCTTATGTACAAACGTTAATTTAGTAGGGATCTTTGCCAAAACAAATGCCAAAAGATAAGGTACAACTTTTTAAAAAATTGTGGAATGTTCAATGTCAAACTCCCAGTTTGAAAGAGGGTATCAGGTTTGGTACTGTAGGACCAGTCTATGATTCAGAATTTTGCATGATCGTTCCTAGCATGTCAAAAGATGATTGCATCGATGTAGAGGATGACTCTCAAGATCAGTTAATAGAAGACACCCTACCAAAATTTGAGGAATAAATTGAATTAACAATTGATGAATTGAAGGAAATTAACCTTGAGATTGAGAAGCAACCCCGACCTACATTTATAAGTTCCTTACTCAACGAGGAAGAATCTATGGGGCTAATCAAGTTACTGTCAGAATTCAAAGTTTACTTTGACTGAAGCTGTGATGAAATGTCAGGATTATCCCCAGAAATCGCAGTGCATAACCTAGGGGTGGACAAGGATATGACCCTAGCAAAACAAGCTCCCAAAAGAATGCACATTGAGATAGAGCAACAAGTCATTATCAAAGTGACGAAATTGATAGATGCTAAATTTATGCGAGCAGAATAATAACCCGCGTGGTTAGCCAATATTTTGCCAGTTAAGAAGAAAAATAGACAGATCCATGTTTGTGTTGACTTCAACGATCTAAACAAAGCGTGCCAAAAGATGAATTTCTATTCTGTTGACTTCAACAATCTAAACAAAGCGTGCCAAAAGATGAATTTCTATTATCAATACCCAAAGTGATATCAATACCAAAAGTGATGGTAGACATCGCTTCAACACAAGATATTTTCTCCTTCATGCATGAATCATTAGGATATAACCAAATCAAGTTGGCTCCAGAGGATGCAGTACTTACAGCCTTCAGAATGTTAATTGAGATTTTCTGCTACACAGTGATGCCATTCAGGTTAAAGAATGCTGAAGTAACATACCAACGAGCTAAGATAAAGATCTTTGACGACCTCATTCACAACCAGGTGGAGTGCCACGTGGATGGTTTGTTCATCAAAAGTAAATAAAAAATAGACCATTTGTATGATTTGAGGATCATGTTTGAACGATTATAACAATATAATCTTAAGATGAATCCCTTAAAGTGTACCTTCAGCGTCACCCCTGAGAAATTTCTAGGATTCGTTGTCCGTCATCGAAGAATAAAGATCGACCCGGATAAGATTAAAGCTATCTTAGAAATGCCTCCTCCCAAAATCTTGAAACAACTACACTCCTTCCAAGGAACTCCTTCCAAGGAAAGTTGGAGGAAAGTTGGCATATCTGAGATGCTTTATTTCTGATCTCTTAGGAAGATGTCAGCCCTTCTCGGCATTAATTAAAAAGAATGCCAAATTTGTTTGTTAAGAGAAATGATAGCAGGCTTTTGAGAACATTAAATAATATTTAATGACACCTCCTATTTTGGCAGCGCCTATCCCAGGAAAACTGTTGATACTTTATGCCGCGGCCTTCGATGACTCTATCGGGGCCCTATTAGCCCAAGTCAATGATGAGGGTAAGGAAAATACACTATACTACTTGACTCACCGTCTAATACCAAAAAAGGTAAAGTATCCACCTACTGAGAAGCATTGTCTAGCTTTAATATCTAATACAAAAAAAGGTAAAGTATCCACCTATTGAGAAGCATTGTCTAGCTTTAATTTTCATCGCCCAAAAGCTTAGGCATTACATGCTCTCTCATAAAATTACCCTTATTTTGAAAGTTAATCCGTTGTAATATCTAATGACTCGACCAACACTCTTCGGAAGTCTAGCAAGGTGGTCGATAGTTTATTGCCATTAAATATAACTTTTGTTCCCCTCCATACTATGAAGGGACATATTTTAGCAGATTTTGTCGCAGCACACCCACTTCCAGCTGGGTCCCCACTTAATGATGAATTACCAGATGAATAAGTATTACAAATGAAATTCTTAAGTGCACAACGCTGGGAAATGTTCTTCAATGGAGCTTCATCAGCCAGAAAAGACAAAGAATCAGGAACAGTTATACCAACCAAAGAGGGAATTGGTTTGATTTTCATAATGCCAGAAAAAAGACAGAATCAGGAACAGTTATACCAAGCAAAGAGGGAATTGGTTTGATTTTCATAATGCCAGATAAGGGTATGCTGAGATTCTCCTACCTCCCAGCAAAGTCATGTACAAACAACGAAGCATAATATGAAGCACTAATTACTGGATTGGAATTAACAAACTCGTTAGATATAATAGACATTACCATCTATGGAGACTCATGGCTCATCATCCAACAAGTCACTGACAGTACAAGTTTTTGAAGCCAACGCTAGTAGAACACCACCGGTACACAATGAAGCTGCATGAACAGATCACCAGTGTAACTCTATACCAGATTCCTCGAGGAGCCAATGCCAATGATGATGCTTTAAAAAAACTTACAAGAGAATTGACATGTCTCTCGAAGGATTCCATTGAAATTACAGTATAAGGAAGATGAGTTTTGTCTTGAATTGACCTCAACAATCTACATAATCTTGAAAAAGAGGAAGGAACGGTGATTGCAGTTATTGACATCAACGAAGACTGGCATAAGTCATTAATAGAATATTTGCATACTAGAAAGTTATCAGAGTACAATTCTGAGGCATATCACATCACAAGAAGGGCTATGTCATATGCCCTAGTGGGTGATGTCCTCTACAGAAGATCGTTTGATTAGATGTGGTTGTGATGTCTAAGCAGAGCAGAAGCATAAAATATCGTCAAAGAAGTAGACGCTGGATTGTGTGGTGCTCATTAATCATGGCCGAAGATGAAAAGATTTATATATTATTTGTTAGTGATGATGTTTGATTGCGTGGATACAGCTAGAAAGTGTCACCTTTGCCAAGTGCATGGGATGGTCTTACACCAACCTCCGAATGTGCTACACCAAACTATTACCTCGTAGCCATTCAAATATTGGGTACGGACATAATAGGTCCAATAGAACCTCCATCCTCTAAGGGATACATATTCATTCTTGCCGCTATGGATTACTTCTCCAACTGGGCAGAGGTAGTGTTGTTACGAGAGGTTACAACACAACACGTCCTTCAATTTTTCAAATGTCAAATCATCTATCATTTCGGAGTTCTACATAGAGTGATTTTTTAGAATGGGACAAACTTCAAAAGCACAAAGATCAATAATTTTGTTAAATGACATAGGATTGACTGGAGATACTCTACGATCTACTATCCCAAAGCAAATGGACTGGCTAAGGCCTTCAACAAAACACTTGTGCAAAATTTAAAGAAGACATTAGACAAAAATAAAAGAGCTTGGCATAATAAATTTTTAGAAGCTTTGTGGGCCTACCAGACGACGTTCAAAACTCCTACTCAATGTACACCTTACGCACTTATGTACGGGTCTGAGGCAGTACTGCCACTGAAAATCAAGACACCGTCTCATAGAGTCGTCGTCACCAAACAAATCACAACCAAGAAAAGTGTAAAGCTCAGACATGAAGAACTAGAAAGTCTAGAGGGAAAACGACTAGAAGCACAACAAAATTTGGAACTTTGCCATGCAAGGCCAAGCAAGAATGATACAGGCTCATGACAAATTGGTTTGCATGAGGACGTTTAAAGTGGGTGACCCCATTCTTATTCTCAAAAGACCTATTCTTGCATGTCGCAAGATAGGTGGAAAATTTGAACCAACTTGAGAGGGACCATTTGTAGTAAAAAAAGTCTATTCAGGAAGAGCCTACCAGCTGGTGAATTTTTAGTTAAATGACCTAGGCTGCCGATCAAACGGACGATAATTGATGGATGATATTGGAGGACATACTATACAACTTGACGCTGCTTGAAATCACCTTTTTGAGACTTTGATTGTTCTAGGGTTATTTATTTGGCCAAGCATCTATGACTAACTCCAAATTTTTTTTAATAAAATTAACCTTAATCAAATGAAAACTTTTGAAGTTGCATACTGTGATGTTTTCCTTTCTAATTTTAAGTTTGATATTCTACTGAATTAAATAAAAAATATGTATATATATATATATATATATATATTTTCACCTGCTAAATTTCAGTGCACTGATGTTTTTCTGTCGTCTACAGAAAAAATTTCAGGACAGAAGCTAATTTTCGCTTTCAAGGATGGTTGGAATCTCTCACTTAACAAGGAAAGGGCACCTCAGGGTGGCTTCATAGACTTTGACTTGGACTTCAATCAGGTTGATGTAAACTAAGAGGGTCCCCTAATGGACATATTCAGTAGCTGAGAGAAAGAAGGGCTACCATCACTATTAAAGATCAGCACTAAAGAGGATTCCTCATTGAAGAGGAAGAAAGTGATATCGCAGCAAAATCCAGTGGAAGGGACTTGTCACCTGATGTCTATGATAACGACGCCGATAGGACATCAAGTCAGTGTTGATGATGAGAGACTGTCAGATGCACCGTTAAGAAGAACTCAACGTAGAAATTCCAATCGCCAAAACATAGAGTTTTCAAATGTGAAGAAGGAAGACACCTAAAAGAGGCAGAAAACTTACTTACCCAAATTCCTTAGAGGAAAATCTATGATCCTTGCATGAGAGTGACTTCCTTTAGTTTGCCTCCCATAGAGGATGAGTCCGAGTCTGCTACAAAGCTGACGTTACCAGTAATTACAGATAAGCTTTATGTGGGTTGCCCGATGTGTAACACCGAGATCCCCAGATAGATACCAAACACATGAGCATTTGTGGAATGCCCAGAATGTAACATCCTCCACTTAGAGCGTTACAACACTATGGAGGAGTACACATCTACTGATTTTGGATTTCAGATTACCAACCACTCAGTTGGAGAATCATACATCCCATTGGATATAAAGACAACACAGACATGGATTCCAGCAGATATTGAAATGAGGGAGCGACCCCGACAGTTGCAGATGATTACCATGACAGAATTTAATAAGATGAGCAAAGTCAAGAAGAGAGAGTTTGAATTCTACGAATAAGTTCAGGGTAAATTTTTCAACATACTGAAAGGTCTGGAACTATATACCAGAGTCTTTTCTGAAAGTGAAGAAAGAAGCATTCATGACTACGTATTTGACCTGATAGCAGAAGTCGAACCAGTTTGTTAAAGGAAAGAACTTATTCAGAACCATGAAAGTGGATGCGTAGAAAAGGTAGGATAACCCTTCAATGTGGTTATTGCTACAATTTCACCAGAGATAGGGAAGGGAACCCCCTTGGGATCTTAAGACACAACGAGGTAGATCCATTGCCTCCCATGATAAAGTGGGTGATAAAGAGGATGGTAAGATGGAGTGTGCTCAGTAAACTTCATTACAAATAATTGTATCATCAACATTTATGAAGAGGGAGACTATATTCCCCCACACATAAATCACCATGATTTTTTCAGACCTTTCTGCATGGCCTCGTTCATGAGTAAAAGCAACATTTTGTTCAGAAAAGAAATCGATGTCGTTGGGCCCGGTGGGTTCAGAGGATCAGTTGCAATTTCACTTCCGGTGGGTTCGGTACTCATTTTAAAGGGAAACATAGCCAATCTAGCAAAGCAATGCATTTTTGTTGAGCCACAACGCAGAGTTTCCATTACAATCAGAAGGATAGATGATGATATGGATTTTGACCTGATCAAGAATTGGAGGAGCTGCAACCATACGAGCTATGGGATGGTTGTACCTCTAAGTACACATAAAAAGAAACTCTTGTCCTGGAGCACGACTTAGTAGGTCAGCTTGATCAGTAGCTCGTCCCATAGAGAACAGATAGATAGTTTTTTGTCACCTTTTGTACTGCGTCAGAGCAGCATATATGATATGTATTCGGCATATGATGTTTCAGATGTAGATGTATTCAACATGTTCAACATGATTGTCTCTTTTGATGCTTTCAACATGTATTCAGTCTGTAACACCTGTTTGAAGTAGATTATGTAAATTTCTTTCAGATTTTAACATATTCTTCAAATTACCCTTTTGTACGATGGATAGAAAGCCGCAGAACCATGTGTTATTTTTAAATTACAATGAAAAAAGAACAAAACTATAAAATAAATTGATGATAACAAAATTTAAATAAAATATCCTTTCAAAAAATCAACCAACGAAAATTAATTTTTGAAAACATACTTTGAAAATTAAATGTGATAAAAACAACAAGAAAAGAAAATGAATTTGCTTAAGTTTGTTTCTCTCGAGTTCGAGGTTTCACACTCTTTGCTTGCGCAACACAACCGTCTTGATCTGCACCAATTTCCTCACACCCCCATAGAGTTACATACTCTGCACCAAGTCTCACAAATTTTTCTCACCAATGTCAATCTTCACATGTCACATATCTATGAGATTAACATCACAAAATCTCTACACTATTTTTAGGTTGTTCTTGGGGCCAGTACCGATATGCTAATCTCTTTCTACTACCTCTTGGGTTGGATGTGGGTCACAGAGCTTTCCTTCATAATGTAGCAACAACTTTCTGTCACCCCTTAGGTTGGATGTTAGTCATCGAGCTTTCCTTCCTAATGTGATACAAATCTTTAGATATAGGTATGAAGCCACATTAAATCGAGTAAGACATCCTATTCTCATCTTTTGAGATCGGTATGAGACCACCTTAAGGAAAGTAAGGCATCTGATTCTCTACCCAAATCTTTGAGATAGGTATGAGACCACCTTAAATGGAGTAAAGCATACTATTCTCATCTTTTGAGATTGGTATGATACAACCTTAAGTGCAGTAAGGCATCTGATTCTCTACCCAAACCTTCAAGATTAGTATGAGATCACCTTAAATGGAGTAAGGCATCTTATTCTCATCTTTTGAGATCGGTATAAGACCATCTTAAGTGGAGTAAGACATCCGATTATCTACCCAAATCTTTGAGATAGGTATGAGACCACCATAAATGGAGTAAGGCAACCTATTCACATCTTTTGAGATCGGTATGAGACCACTTTAAACGGAGTAAGGCATCCTATTCTCATCTTTTCAGATCGGTATGAGACCACCTTAAGTGGATTAAGGCATACGATTCTCTACCCAAATCTTCAAGATAGGTATGAGACCACCATAAGTGGAGTAAGGCATCCTTCTCATCTTCTGATATTTGTATGAGACCACCTTAAGTGGAGTAAGGCATCTGATTCTCTACCCAAATCCTTAGAGATAGGTATGAGGCTACCTTAAATGGAGTAAGGCATCCTATTCTCATCTTTTGAGATCGGTAAGAGAACACCTTAAGTGGATTAAGGTATCTGATTCTCTTTCTGGGATTGATACCTAAATTTCAATTTTTATCTCGGGGTCAGTACCTAAATTCTGATTCCCTCCTTTCGAGTTTGGTACCTAAATTTTGATTCTCTTTCTTCTCTTTCTAGGATTGTCTCTTTCTAGGATTGATACCTAAATTTTAATTCCCATCTCAGAGTCAGTACCTGAATTCTGATTCCCTCCTTTTGAGGTCGATACCAAAATTTCGACTCTCTTCCTGGGATTGATACGTAAATTTTAATTCCCATCTCGGGGTCAGTACCAAAATTCTGATTCCCTTCTTTCGAGGTCATTACCTAAATTCTGATTCTCTTTCTGGGATTGATACCTAAATTCTAATTCCCATCCTTTCAAACTACTAAAATCAAAGCCTAAATTTTGATTCCCTCTTTTCGAGGTCGATACCTAAATTATGATTCTCTTTCTGGGATTGATACCTAAATTTCAATTCCCATCTCGGGGTCAATACCTAAATTTTACTTCCCTCCTTTTGAGGTCGACACCTAAATTCTGATTCTCTTACTAACATTGATACCTAAATTTCAATTCCCATCTCGGGGTCAGTACCTAATTTCTGATTCCCTCCTTTTGAGATTGGTATCTCATTGTGGAATTGATACCTAAATTTCTATTCCCATCTCGGGGTCAGTACCCTTTTGTTCCCCCCTTTTGAGATTGGTACCTAAATTTTGATTCTCTTTTTGGGATTGATACTTAAATTTTAATTCCCATCTTGAGGTTAGTACCTAAATTCTGATTCCCTCCTTTCGAGATCGGCACTTAAATTTTGAAGCACTTAAATTTTGATTCTTTTTCTGGGATTGATACCTAAATTTTAATTCCCATTTCAGTCAGTACCTAAATTCTGATTCCCTCCTTTCAAGGTCGGTACCTAAATTCTTATTCTCTTCCTGGGATTGATACCTAAATTTCAATTCCCATCTCAGGGCGAGTACTTAAATTCTGATTCCCTCCCTTCGAGGTCGGTACCTAAATTCTGATTCTCTACCTGGTTTGATACCTATGTTTCAATTATCATCTCAGGGTCAGTACCTAAATTTTGATTCTCTCCTTTTGAGGTAAGTACCTAACTCTTGATTCTCTTTCTGGGATTGATAACTAAATTTCAATTCCCATCTACACTTTTGGGGTAGGCTTAGACGTCCTATTCCCATCCTCACTTTCAGGATAGGCTTTGACGCCCTATTCCCTTTTCTGCGCTTGTGTTTTCCAATCAATCCAATTTCCTCGCACTTAGTTTCATTTCCTTGAAATTTTAAATTAAAATCCAAACTTTCTTTGATATATTCAATTTTAATCGAGTCTTCGTTGGGACTGCCGGTTTGCTCGACGATTGTCCCCAAAATCTGCTTTCTTTTGCGCAGCGAGAGTATCTGATACTCCCTAGCAGAAAAAACTATAACTCAATTCTACACTTCATTCTAAGTCTATTGACTTAAAAGTCTGTGTTTAGTTTTGTTGATCTCGTCTGTCAATGCTAATACGTGCGGTGTGCTTGTCTGGTACACCACACCTATTGGGGGTCCATTTGTTGACCTCACTTTTGGTCGAACTCTAGTTTCCTCCTTAGTAGCCTAGGGTCTAGCCATAGGACTTTCCTATTGACTATTCCTAGATGACTAGAAAAGTAACCCTCATTATTAGAAATTCTAAACTCTTCTTTGCTCAACTTGAAGTTTCACATATTGATCATAATCTCTAGCTCTTAATAGGTGGGGTCAATATGGGGGAGCTCAAGGGGCACCCCCATAGGACTGCTTGGCCTTAGAATTGACCCTGTGTGTTGGTATGGAGCTATTTCACTCACTTACACTCACTTTCACTTACTTGCACACCACATCCCACTCACAACCCTTCCCACTCACAACCCACAACCCTAAACCCAAATTTGTTGACTTTGATTTTTTGATCTTTTGGGAAACTCATGTAGATTGTACCCTAGACCCACTAGCCCTAGGCTAAGGTCTAGCCCATACCAGTACATGAAAGACCCAAAGTATAGGATTTCATTGGTCCATGGCTCAAATAAGGTGGTTGGCACCTCAATTTTACTAAAAAACCTAACTTAGCCTTTTGCCCCTAAATCTACCCAATTTACCAAAACACCTCCAAACCCCAAATTTGAACAAAATTCCCATTTTCACCCAAAATATCCAAATTTGTCTAAAAATTATTTCAAACAATTTTAAACCAACCAAATTGTCAAAAATAAGCCAAAATAGCCAAAATTATAAAAATCCCCCCAAATTTGCCAAAATTACAAAAATACCCTTGGTGACCTAAACTTTCCCAAAGCAATCAAAATCATTTGAAAAGTCTTCAAAACCAATTTGGACCCTTCAATTAAACCTAATTTGACCAAAATCCCCAAATTACTCCTCAAGGCCCAATTTCTCCAAATTCACCCCAAATGCCCCTCAATTTCATCCCAATTTTTTCCAATTTCAATTCTAAACTCAAATTAATCATGCCTATAATCATTTCAAACCAAATTCAAGCTTAATTGACCCATTCTTGGAGCTCAATATTGATCCAAACCAAAACTCTCAATTTGACCATGTGACGCAATTTCACCCAATTGAACCTTGCAGCCTACTCAATTGCCTCAATTTGGATCCCAAACTCTTCCTAACATTCCTACTAATCAAATTAAGCCATTAATTGGCCTTTCTCAAGCCTCAGTTCCAGTCAATATCAACTCAAATCCAAAATCCCTAAATTTTCCCCAATTTAACCACATGCCTAAATTCCTCCAAATTGAATGCCCTAACCATAAAATTGGCACCCAATTGACATTGAAAACTAATTATGACATTTCCCATAGATCATTTTGAGCCATCAATTTGGACCTGGCCCAACCCTAGCCTAGCCTAAACCGAAGTCCAACCCAACACCCTAAATTGACTAAAAGACCAAATTCTTTCAAACTGAACTTCCAAATTAACTCAAAACCACTCTAATTCTTCAATAAACTCTCTTTAACAATCATCTACATCAAATTGAGAAAACAATTGAGCTCAATTTTACATCTAGCCCATTTTAAACCCAACTTCAAGACAACTTGACCCACATGGACCATTTCACCAATTTAAGTTAACAAAGCCAAATTGGCCAACCAAAGACCACCACAGCCACTCGGTGCACCCCTTGGACCAAGCCAAACCCCTTTGAACCACTCAAGGGAAGCTATGGACCAATAGTTCCCTAAATTAAGGGATTTCATCCCATTTTTGGGCCTAAAACAAAATATCTCCACCATCATGTCAAACCATTAAAGGTTAATCATAAATAACCCTCCCACTGGCTCACCTCATCACCTGACCACCTGCTCTACTCTAGCCAACCACCCTAGTCACCAAGAAACTCCAAAACCAAGAGCCACCTCACCATATTCAAACCCAATTTGAACCTATTCAAGCTGTCCAACCCCAATTGGAAACTCCAAAACCAAGAGCCACCACACCATATTCAAACTCAATTTGAACCTATTCAAGCTGTCCAACCCCAATTGCTCTTTGGGGCTCTTTTGCCCTCCACATAAGTAGCTTATTACACCCATTAATTAGCCCTGAGCTCCACCCCAAACCCCACTATTTAGGCTCACATCCTCCACAACAAAACTGGAGAGATTTTACCAATTTTCTTGGGGAAACTCTGCCAAATTTCTCCCACAGACTCTCCAAGAAATCCTTAGCTCAAGCCCACCATTTTCCCCGTCTGGTTCCCACTGTCAGAGCACAAATTTGAGCTCAAAATTTTAGTTCAAACCATGACAAAGTTCTCTACACCCCACGGTGAACCAAACTCCAATTTACTGCTTCCACACCATCACCAGAGCAAAAGGAGTTGAATCCCCACAAAAACCCCCTCTCAAATTGTCCCTAGCATAGCACTAGACCAACACCTGATATCGAGCATGATCAAAACCGTACCTAGACAATTCACCAGGGCCTAAGACTTCATCTGGAGCTTCGCTTCGTTGGACCCAATCAAAGCTACCACAACTATCTGATTGAGGCCTGTCATCTCAGACAAAGTTATTGAACCTTAACCCTAAATAGAGCTTAAATCAATTTTCCATACGTATTTACTAGATTTCATACCATATAAGCTGTATAGGTATGCTTGTCTCGAGTAAATGAAGGTTTAAAAACAAACCCCATGTGATTTGGTTGAGTCTAGACAAAGATCTTAAGGTTTTAGTATGCTTGGGTTAAGTCATTTGGGGAGGATAATGGCTAGCCACCCGATTGCACGTGTATTTGATGGACGAGGGAGATTAGGCTGAACCAACTCTTGGCGCGAAAAGGTGGGCCACGTGGTAGCTGAGGTGAATGCCAATGTCAAATAGCGGAGCACTGAGTGGAGCGTTAGAGATGTCATAGGTTGAGGTGGCGCCGCGCGTTTAAATAGAAAAATCTAGATTTATTTTATTTATTTAAATAATAGAAATTTTAAAAATCATATCTTTATGTAGAAAAATCTTAAAAATAAAAGAAAAACACCCTCTTTCTCCGTGAACATGGGAAAATAATGTGGACTAAAAATAAAATCTATTTGTTAACTCTCTGATTTTTAATGAATTACATACTCTCTGGCGTATTTTAATTCATTATGAGCAATTATTGCTCTCGTGGCTTGAAATTGTTAGGGTTCATTCATTGTGACAGAGAGGATGTTCTTTGATTTTTCCAAGGTTAG
>NW_018165655.1:131300-135999 GCF_001263595.1 Phalaenopsis equestris | reverse complement strand
TCTGTGTCTCTAACCCTAATTTTCAAGCTAGGATGGCGATTTTGACTTATTTTAATTATATAAATCAAAATACCACTTGAAAAACTATGGGAATAATTTTAGTAAGTTTTATATGGTCAGAGAAGCTTAGAAAAAAGGTCATGATGATTTGATATATTTTGCACATTTCTATAGTTAATTAAATTTATATATCTTGCTTTAATTTATGTAAATTAAATACTAATAAAAAATTGACAAAATCAATTCCACACTATGCATAAAAATCATGTTGACCCCCTGTAAATTTTTAAAAATTATTTGACTAAGTTTGAGCAATAAAGTTGATTTTCTAAAAAACCTTATGTTTTTGTACAAAAATAAATAAATTAAATTAAATACACTTAGAAAAATTATAAAATGTAATTTTTCTGAGTTCCTCATGATCAGGAAAACTTAGGAAAAATAAGAGTTATTTTTGATGAAATACTTGATTTTTGAGCTATTTTACAAATTAAAAATAATTAAAAAGAGTTAAAAATTTTAAAAATACCAAATTATTTCAATTTGTCCCTAATTGTTTCCTTATCACTTCGAACTCATTAAGATATTTTCTTGGCATTTCTAAGTTAAAAATAAATTTTTTAAAAGGCTTAAAAATGATTTTTTTTTAGTTTCCCATTAAAATAATAATTATAAATAAATTAAAAATCATAAAAATACAAAAATTGTTTCTTTAAGTTCTCTGAACTCTGAGAGGTTTAATAAAAATATAAAAATAATTTTGGTAATTAAAGCATTATTTTACATTTAATTAAATCATTAAAACTGATTCATAATTAAAAAAATAATGATAGGAATTCAATTCAAAAATCATAAAATTTTATCTAAGCATTTGTTGACCTCACTTTTGGTTGAGGTCTAGTTTTTCTCTTTAGTAGCATAGGGTCTAGTCATAAGTCTTTCCTATTGACTATTCCTAGAAAACTAGAAAAGGAACCCTCACCATTAGAAATTCTAAACACATCTTTACTCAACTTGAAGTGTCACATTGTGGTCCTAACCTCTAGCACTTAGTAGGTAGGGTCATTATGGGGGAGTTCAAGGAGAGTTCCCATAGGACTGCTTGACCTTAGGGTTGACCCTGGGTGTTGGTCTAGAGCTAAGGTACTCACCTCACTCAGAATCACTCACAAATACAAACCCAAATTTTTTTGACTTTGATCCCTTGATCCATTGAAAGACTCACGTAGATGGTCTCCTATACACACTAGCCCTAGGCTAGGGTTTAGCTAAGACGAGTACATAGAGGACCCAAATGGGGATTCCTTTGGTCCATGGCTCATATAGGGTGGTTGGCACCCCAATTCTACCAAAAATATCAAACTTGGCCTTTTGCCCCAAAATCCCCCAAATTACCTAAATGCCCTTGAAACCCAAAAATTTTGTCAAAATCCTCAAATTCATCCAAAATACCTAAACTTGTTAAGAAACATTTCAAACCTTTTGAAAATATCCAAATTACCCAAAATCACCAAAAAATTGCTAAATTACCAAAATGCCCCTCCTTAGCCCAAAATTCCTTAGCCCACCTCCTTAGCCCAAAATTCCAAAAATTCCAAAAAATCCCAAAAATTTCCAAAACCTTCCAATTATTTCCAATTCTATTTTTCTCAACTACCACATGACCCTATTTGACCAATTTGACCATTTTGCCCAAAACCCCCAAATGCCTTTAAAGGATCAATTTTCCCCAAATTTACCTTAAATGTCCATCAATTTGGGCCCAATTTTCCCCAATTTCAATTCTAAAGTCGAATTCACCTTCCATATGACCAATATAAACCAAATCCAAGCCAAATTGGCCCATGCTTTCACCCCAATTTTGATCTAAATCAAACCCTCAATTTTGGTCATATGACTTAATCTCACCAAATGAAACCTATAGCCTACTCAATTTGCCACAATTTGTGTTAAAAAATCTTCATAACACGCCTGAATATCAAACTTGACCTTGAATTTTCCTTTGTAAAGCCCCAATTTCATTTAGTTTCAACCCAAATCCAAAAATCTCCAATTTTTCCCTAAATTGGCCATGTCTCAAAATTCCACCAAATTGATTGCCTTAACCTCAAAATTGGCACCCAATTCATGTTGAAAACTCTTCATCACATTCCTATTGACCATTTGGACTTAGTCCAACGGTAGCCCAACCTTGCCTAAATCTAGGCCAACATGCCCAAATTGACCAAAATCCCAAAATCCTTCAAATTGAACCCTCAATTGAACTCAAAATCATTTCAAGTCTTCACCAAAAATCTTCATGACAATCATATACACAATTTTGATCAATTAATTGGGTTTAAGGTCATGGCTATCCTAGCCCAAACCCAAGCTTTGGCCAAATTGACCTATATGGACCACTTCACCAAAAATTAACCTAGCCATGTCAAATTGGCCAAACAAAGATCACCACAACCACTAAGCCCTTCCTTTGGACAAGGCTAAACAACACTAAACCCACGAAACCAAGATATTGACCAATGGATCCACAAACTAAAGGATTCATGCCCACGTTTGGGTATTAAGCCAAATATCCTCACCATTATGACTAACCCCTGAGGGTAAGTGATAATTGAGCCTTCCCCTGGCTCACCCAGTCAGCCTAGTCACCTGAACCTGGCCAAACCAAGAGCCACCCAATGGAATCAAGCCCAATTCAAACCTTGAGGCCACCTCATCCAATTTTATTCATAGAGTCTCTCTACCCTCCACATAGGCAGCACTTTGCACCCTTCAATTGACCCACAAAGCCACCTATGACCATTTTTATAAAAGCTCACCTCCATGGCCAAGGAGAGAGGTGCTAAAATTTTCTCAAAGAGACCCCTCGAAATTGCTCCCAGAGCCCTTTTGAGACTTCCTCAGTGCAACCCAAACACTACATTGCTTTAAATCCCCTTGCCAAAGTTTAATTTTTGAGCTTAAAACCTTGTTGGAGACTAGATAGAGCTCTCCACACCTCTACACTGCACCAAAATCAATTTAAAATAACCCAAACCTTCACCACAGTGAAAGAATATAAAACCCCATCAAATCCCCCTCATAGAGAGCCCCTAGCATAGCTCTAGACCAACACCTAAAATCTAGCTTGGTCGAATTCATACCTAGACCTTTCACCACAGCAAGAGGCTCAATCCTTAGCCTCCTTGGACTTGCACGAATATGCCGAGCACCTATGATTGAAGCTTCCCTTCTCAGAGCAAAGGTATTTAACTTCCCCTCTTCTCAAGCCTATTTTGAAAGCCTATTTTGATTCTCCTAGTTTCATGGCATGTTTACCGTGTGGATATGTTCATCATTTACCGTGTGGATATGTGTGGATATGTTCATCACACTTAGGCGAGTCCATAGGATCAAACCTGAGATCATTTGGTGGAGAAATGGGAGAGATCTTATGGTTTTAGTTTTAACAGTCACAAGTTAGCCTATTTGGGGACGATGATGAGGAGTCGTCCGATCACACGTTTATCTCATCAATGAACGAGATCTAGTCAGATGAACTCTCGGTGCGTGAACTACGGGACACGTGGCTGCCGAGTCAGATGACATTGCCGAACCAAAAGATGACGAGTGGAGCTTTGTAGAAGCCTACGATGAGGTGGTGCAACGCATTTAAATAGAAAAATAGGGGTTTTCTGATTGAAATAAATAGCCCTAACTTTAAAAATTCATATCTTGGTGTAGAAAAATCACAAAAATAAAATATAAATACCCTCATGCTCAGTGAATAGAAGAGAATAATGTGGAAATCATTTGAAGTTTATTTGATGCATATTTTATTTTTAATTAATTAAATACTATTTTAAGTCTTTTGATTCTCCATGCTTATAGAAATTTCACCATGACTTAAAATTTTGGCATGTTGTTGCCTCTGTCATAGGGAATATCCTCTGATGTTTCCAAAGTCAGAGGATATCTCTATGTAGAGATCCATATTTTCCAAGTTTATGTCTATTATTTGCATAAATTAATCATAATAATTAGCATGTTGCATAGAAAGATCCAAGAAAATTTTGAAAGGTTTGCTATGACCAGAGAACCCTTTGGAAAATATTTTATGGGTTAAGTCATTAAGAATGCACTTAATTTCCACCAACCCTAAACACAAAAATAAATAATTTTGGGAAACACAAACATCTGAATGACTTAATTATTAATCTCTACTGTGATTTAAAGTACAGAGAACTCTTGCACTATAATTTGAAGTTTAGAGAACTCACCACAAAAATTTCAAAATATTTGGAGCTCATGTGATAACTCAAATTGATTTTCTATGTTAAGTTCCATTATTAACACTAAAATGACTTGAACTCAAAAATTATAAAATTTAGTTTTTCGAGTTCTCTCTGATTAGAGAAATTTTCTAAAAATAAAATGGTAATTAAAATAAAAACTTCATTTTTAGCCTCTTTTTAATATTTAAATAATTAAAAAAATGATAGAAATCACAAAAATAACAAAATTCATGAAAATGTTCAAAATTATTTTCTAAGCACTTAGGACCAATTAGAGTATTTTTCCTAATTTTCTAAGTGAAGATATTGAAACTTTGAAGCTTAAAGTAATTTTTAAAGGATAAAAATGGATTTTCACTAAAATAATTCTAACAATTCAAAGAAAAATCAGGAAAATGTGAAATTTGTTCAAGGAGATTTAATAA
>NW_018165655.1:129696-130459 GCF_001263595.1 Phalaenopsis equestris | reverse complement strand
AGGGATAATTGAAACATCAATGTTCATTGAGCATTAAAGGTATTTACAGGATGGGTTATTAAGCAACATAATAAGTTTAAAAAGAGCTCGAGACTTTTCACCAGGCAGTGAGAGAGAGGCATGGACTTGCTTCTTTCTTTAGTTCTGCTGGATACCTCGGAGGTCTACTAAACTTAATATGTTTTGCTTAACAAAAATAATCCTTGGTCAAATTAATAGGGACCTACCAAGATATGACCTAGGGTTAGGTAGATCATTAAAACCTTACTTTTCCGCTTTATATAAAATGCTTTCACATGCATTTTTCACATGCATTTTGAGTTCACATGCATTTTGAGTTTCAAGTGGTGGAATGAGAAGACTCTCCAAGTATGCTTTTTATATTTTATAATACCGTCTTTCTTGTACTTTCATATTGTACTTTTTATGCTTACAAAACTGGCATGCTAAACAACAGTGTCACCCTGCATGAAAACCAAAACTGCTAGGATAGCCACAAAAATAAAACCAAAACCCAAAACCAAAATTAAAATAAACCAAGATAAAAATCACCTTCACACCATTCAAATTATAAAATAACTTAAAATTTAATCACAAACGTCAAAAAAATGACAATTGCAACTACAATAAGACGTCTCTATCGAATGATCGGGAATCCCACCGAGGAGGTAACCTACGGTTGATAATGAGGCTTCCCACGGTCTTAATGAAATTATGGAACTCATTAAGTCGAGTTTAGTAAATTCATTTGGACTAAGTGAAT
>NW_018165655.1:125445-129366 GCF_001263595.1 Phalaenopsis equestris | reverse complement strand
TCTTTTTCAAAACTAAATTTTTTAAAACGTCCTTCCGAAGCAGGCAACGGGATTTCAATTCCGATGGCCGACAGCTTCTTACGGGCAAACCCCACACCAAAAATAGTGCCGACAACCCTATCAAATAAAATTGGCAGGATGAAACACCTAAATATTTCTCCTCAAAACTGAAACCAAACATTAGGATAACTTGAAAAGTCACCGAGGTTCTCTGCCGGATCCATGACATCCTTTAGTTCTTCCTCCTTTTAATTCTACAACAAAATGCTCTAAATTTGAGCTAATCCCATTTCACACTCCTTTGTCCAATTTCATTGAAAAATCCTATCCTTTTGACCTCCTTGAAGATAATTTTTTGATTTTTATTGAGAGTTTTCTTAAGTGTCTTCGGTCATTTAAATGTACTTAACTATAAGGGCTTGCCCTTATAGGAAGCTTTTTCCGAAACTAGCTTAATATAAACCCTATTTAATTCTTCATCTTAAATAGGGGAAATTATCGACAAATAAAACTGTGTCACAATTTTCGATTCCGGCACCCGACAGCTTCCAATGGGCAACTCCTTAAATTTTTTTAGTGCCGACAGCTTATGGCGACTTCGTTGGGGACAAGCTTTTCTCTCCATTTAAATAAGAAAATATTATCTTCACACATCGGTAATATGTCTATGTCCCTCTTGATGTCTATGTCGGTAATATGTCTATGTCCCTCTTGGATCAAATTACTCTATTTCTGTTGAAATAATTTACCCATTTCTGTCTTGGGACAGTACGACCAAATCTTTGGACTTCAAGATTGTCTGTTCAATCACCTTTAAACAGATTGGTTCAAGAGGCCATTAAGGACTCTTTTAATCTTCATGCGGGGTCGGAACCCCAATAGGTGTGTTGGTGGACTAGTTCCACCGGGGCATTGTGTGTTGCTAAATGGGTCCCGCACCGGGTCCTAAAACACTTCACATCTCCCTTTCAATTATAAATTGCTATTTTGCAAATTAAATCAAATTGTGTTGTGTTGCGCGTGCTTCAAAATTAATTAAATTTTTATACTTTCAAATTACCTTTTTACTAAAAATTTTAAAATCCCCACAAGCTAAGACTTACCCGCTCTACAAATCGACCTCTGTTAATTTTCAGTGCTTGCAAAAAGATTACAAGGTTTTGGCCATATAACTAACCCCAAAGCTTTCTATTTTAAAGCTACTACGATGGCCTACCCAACGCTGACTTTTTCTTTCAACTTGCCGACAAGCCATGAAGCCTGCAATGTTGCTCCTACAATTAAGTTCGGAGAATAAGTTCGAAGCTGAATTTGAAGACCTTGACGTTATCCTTGGGAAGGACTCGTTCGTAGTGGTGAAAGTCACCGTTCCAGAAGTTCAAGAGCCATCTCTTGAGTTTAACTGGAACTGTCTTTTGGAAATCCCTTCTTATAAGAAGGCCAAGACTACAGCTGCCGCACTGGCACCTACCAAGCCTGTTGTCCCCACTGCTGCTAAAGGGAAAGAAGTAATGATCATTAAAGATCTGACTGAAGGATTAGCTGTCCCTCCATCAGTATTTGAAATAATAATGAGTTCAAGAGTCGTACCACTAACCCGAACTCAAAGGAGAAACCGCAGCAGGAGAGTTCGGAGGGCCATTAAATCCCAGGCTCTTGAGGAGACACAAGTTGAGGAGGAACCTCATCAAGATGAAGAAGTGCTACCAGAAATTTATCCATTCCTGCGAGGAAGTAGATTCCATCCTCTGGGATATCGATGGGTACAAGAGTATCCGACAAGTCACCGCTGTATTATCATCGCTTCATGGATAAGGTGTTGAGAGAAAGAAACCTGCTCCTATCACCCGAGTTAGTTCAATTTTTCATAGACTAGCTGCTGAAAAAGGTTGTTCAATTGGTGAGCTACTCAAACGATTGGGGCATTCAATATCCCTCTGTATGAAGAAAGAGATTTTAAAAGACGTCATATCTGCCAAACGATCTTAAAAGTCAATTGAAAATTTACCTACTCGCATCCCCGTCTGGTTTTGCTTGGGAAGCAGAGTTGATACCGCCATTGTTACCACTGATTCTACCACTACCAGGACCACAGGTCATTGACTGGTTAAGTCAAGGCTAGGTCCGAGAATCCTATTGATCATCCACTTCAAAGGCATTCATAAAATTCCAAAAGAAAAGATGAAGAAATTACCTACTATTGTAGTCGGTCTGCACCATGGGGAGCATACTTCTCTTTGAAATACCGGTGTTTCTGCTGAGACACTTCATCTCAAGACATCACCATCAAAAAATAAGGTGTGGATACCCAAGTTCATTGTACCGATATAGTCTAGCGAGCCCGCAGGGCAAGATCATGGAATGAAGCCAGGGTCCGAAGTATCTGACATCGTCGCAGCGATTGCCAGTAAGATAGAGGAGCCAGCAAAGGAGGTCCAGCAGGGTCCTCCAGACCTTAAGACAATTCAAGAATGAATAATTAAAGGAAATATTGAAAAGCTCAGAGTCAAGATTTCCGAGTTGGCTCGGGAACACAGAGTTTTCATCGGTAACGATGATGAAGATTTTGACTATAATGCTTACTTCGAAGAGGATTTCATGGATGTCCACATCATCAAAACCAAGAATACTGCATCTGCGCGTGACAATCAACCTCTCTTTGAAGAGAATGTTGTAGATGAACACCGTAGGAAAATCCTTCTAAGGGATGAACAAGTCAGCCAATTGGAGAAAAGGATAGAAGAGATGACCGCAGCCATGATCGTCATGGCCACAGTTCAAGGACAATCTCAAGTGCCACAGTTAGCATCTCCAGAGGTCAACGAATCGGAGATAATACACATTACAGATTAAAGAAGAGAAGTTGCCTCAGCAAACAGAGATGAGCGACCAAAGAAGGATTCTCCATCGGGCTCCATGCCAGAGAAGGAATTTAAACAAATGGTCAAGCAAGTTCGAGAGGCCTTAACCCAATCTAAGGGTGGTGCATTGATTTTAAAGGGTAGACCCTATCCGAAGGAATTTTATGTTGTGCTTTTCCTTAACGGTTTCGTGTCGCCAAACTTAAAGATATTTGGTGGGACTGAAAATTCCAGAAAACATATAGCACACTTCCGAGCTAGTTGTGGCAACACACACTTCCGATCTAGTTGTGGCAACACAAGAAATAGCGAGGCTTCACTCTTCCAACAGTTCATCAACAGCTTGTCAGGGATCACCTTCGATTGGTATGTCAATTTACCCAATGGAGCATTGCAATGGATCATTGAAGACCTTTGCCAAACTTGAACAATTATTTGTGAAAAGATTTGCCGGAGTGCAACATCATGTGTCTATTGGAGAGCTCATGATGGAAAAACAAAAGCCCCATGAGACTTTGGTGGACTATATTTTGAGTTGGAGAAACCTTAGCATGAAGTGTGAACCTCAGCTACAGGAACATAATGCAATTGAGATTTTACTCAAAAGTTTTTGTGGGCTAGTAGCTTTCATGCTCAAGTGACTAACCATCAAATCCTACAAGAAGCTACTCGGTAAAGCCAACTGTCTTCAAAAAGAAATCAAACATATGGATTCACATGAAAAGTCCAAGGCATCTAGAGTGTTTGAGTACAAATCAGGAACAGTAGAGACTATCGATAAAGGAAAACAATCGATGAATATATATGCAGAAAATCCTCATCAATCTTCATCACAGCAGGCTCAGAAACAGAATAGCCAGTCTAAACAGCGACCACCTCAATAAGGATCACCTCGAATAGGGAATAAGAGAATATTGTTGGAAGAACGACAGAAAATGGTGTATTCTTTCAAAGACAAAGTTGTATCCAAGATGTTTAGAAGTCTGATGAAAAAGCCTTAGTTCAGATTACCTGAGCCAAAGAAACCAGAAGAGGTCGATAGCCGATAAGAAAGATCAAC
>NW_018165655.1:103434-125420 GCF_001263595.1 Phalaenopsis equestris | reverse complement strand
CGTACCACAAATTGCTGGGACATACTATAGAAGAATGTTACATCTTTAAGGATTGCCTTGAGAAGAACCTTAAAGAAGGGAATATAATGATCCCGAAAGAATATTTGAAAGAACCTGAAAAAGGTTCTATAAATATGATTTCGGCTGAACCAATCTCTCTGATTGATCCATATACTGGAGAAGATGGATGAAGTACGACTTGGAACAAACTCAAGAGGGTCCTAAATCAAATCCAAGATTCATCAAAATGATCTTCCACATACACTGTAAAATATGGATGGAATGAATTTTGGAGCAAATAGTCCAAGAAAATATTAAACCAAATTCAGAATGCATCAAGGCAAGCCTCCGTTTAGAGTCTTCAGCCTTCCAAGCCCGAGTCATAGTCTTCAGCCTGTCAAGCCCGAGATGAAGATTTTGCCAAAAGATCTGTCATCGCCAAGTACAAAGAGAAAGAAGAATACCACTACAATGATTGATAGCATGAGAGGTAGGATAGGGGCTGCCTCTACTAGATTGGTTGTCTTGAATTCGGGGAAGAAAATCCTCAAACCTTTGACTTTGTATGATTATCTTTTTGCCCCTCCGGGGTCTTATGAATATAATGATTGTAATTTCGGCTACGTTTTAACTGTTTCTATTAATGACATAATCTATTTTGACCAATCTAGCCTCCGTCTCAATTTTTAAAATGATCCTTAAATCATACTTGAGTCCGATGAACTCGATACAAGACTGAAGAAGACATCAACAAATGCCAGCTACGACAACACCGGGAGTGAGGAAACAATCCTCGAGCTCCCGGGTGCACCACTTGCCATCAACTTAGATTTTTCTGACAAAGAAGAAACACGTGAAGATTCAACAATGATATCTCAAGAAGAAGAAATTACAGAGTGAACTTAAGGAGCAGGAGAGTGTTACCCTCAAGAATAGCTCCGACAGATAAAGGAAAACAAATATATGCTCTTGAAGAACTACCTCCACCTCCACCAGTGGAAGAACCACACAACCAAGAGAAAATTGGAGGATCATATAAAGTGGATTACAACGTGCTAGCTCATCTTAGGAAGTTGCCTGCCAGATTAAGCATCTACGACACTCTGATCTTGTCAAAGGAGATGAGAGAGTCTCTGGTTATATCCTTGCTTGACCCAGAGATTTGCTTAGCCCAGTTGGCCAGCACATCCTCAGATGAAGTTTTTTCATTGAAAGAACAACCTGGGGTAACCTTCACAGATGAAGATTTGCTGCTTGGTACCGCCAACCACAACCAACCACTCTACATCTCCGTTAACATCGTCAGATTTGTGTTTTTCAGAGTTCTAGTAGATCCTAGAGCATGTCTCAACTTGATAAGACTACGGACATTGACATACTTAGATATTGAAGCTCAGGAACTTACGGCTGATAAAATGATGTTAAGAGGATTCAACCAAAAGGGAGAGAGAGCCCTTGAATCAATTACATTACTTATGAAGGTTAGAGAACTAGCAACAAGAACCAAGTTTCATATCATCGACACCGAGACCTCTTTCAATGCTCTACTGGGTTGACCATGGATTCATGAACACAATATGGTTCCATCTTCTCTACACCAATGCATTCTCTACACCATCTTTACACCAGTGCATCAAATACCACAAATATGGTCAATAACATTGCATCAAGGGAGATCTACAACCATTTTCAATTCATGAAATTGGCATTCATGAAGATGCCGCCTACTACGTGCCTCTAAGGAAAACTATCAAAGAAGAAGACAAATCAACTATTGATGAAACAAAAATGAAGATCCAAGAAAATCACAAAGAGGAAGCCATTCAACTCTGCTTCAGCGATCTTCCACCACTTTTTTACAACAAGTTGGTGGAGGTTCTTTTAGCTCGCGCACCCAGGTCGAGGCTGGGGAGAGGACGTAGAAGAATCAACTTAATTGTTGAACAGACTAGGCCAACCATCAACATTGGTGATGAAGATAGTTACAAAGATGAAACAATGATGACAAATTAGAAGAAACCTCAATACGAGATATCCTTAGAAGATGTAGAGAAAAGTAAATACGAGGCGAATATGAGACGATGTATGATCGGATAAACAATTATGTGAATGCTATGACCCTTTCTTCGATTCTCTCTCATAAGGTCGAGAGTTTAGAGGCCAAGGAAGTCTGTAGTGTTGGTTCAAAGCCGATCAAGTTTTATCGTGCTTCTACCACTACTAATCTTGAAAATCATGTAAACTTGGATGATGATCCTAATGAATTAATGGAATTACCTTTTGGTTACTTTTCACCTTATGTACAAAATTTAATTCAACAGGGACATTTGCCAAAACAAATGTCTAAAGATAAATTACAACTTTTGGAAAAATTATGGAATGAACTCCCAACTCGAAAGAGGGTCTCGGATTCGGTACAGTTGAACCAATCGATGATTCAAAATTTTGCATGGTTGTTACTAGTGAATCAGAAGAGGATTTTCTCGACATAGAGGATGACTCTACTGATCAACTACTAGAATATGCTCCACCAGAATTTGAGGAGAAAATAAAATCAACTGTTGATGAATTGATGGAAATCAACCTTGAGACTGAAAAACAACCCCGACCTACATTTATAAGTTCTCTACTCAACGATGGAGAATCTCTACATTTGATCAAATTGTTAACTGAATTCAAAGATTGCTTCGCATGGAGTTATGACAAAATGCTAGGACTGTCAGCAGAGGTTGTAGTTCATAAACTCAAGTAGACAAAGATATGACCCCAATAAAACAAGCTCCCAAAAGAATGTGCCTCAAAATAGAGCAATAAGTAATTATAGAAGCGAAGAAATTATTAGATGCTAACTTTGTGAAAGAAGAACAATACCCCACATAGCTAGCTAACATTGTTCTAGTTAAGAAGAAAAATGGACAAATCCGTGTTTGTGTGGGCTTCAGGGATTTGAATAAGGCATGTCCAAAAGACGAGTTTCCACTGTCAATACTGGAAATGATGGTGGATATTTCTTCTACACATGAAATCTTCTCTTTCATGGATGGATCGTCGGGATACAACCAAATCAAGAAAGCTCCTGAGGATGCAACATTTATAGCCTTCAGAACGCCGATCATAATTTTCTGCTACACTGTGATGTCAATTGGTTAAAGGACACTGGAGCAACATATCAACGTGCAATGACAAAGATTTTTGATGACCTCATTCACAATCAAGTGGAATGCTACGTGGATGATTTGGTCATCAAGAGTAAGCGAAAAATAGACCAATTTTACATTTGAGGATCTTGTTCGAACTGTTACAACGATAAGACCTTAAAATGAATCCCTTAAAGTGTTCCTTTGGCATTACATCTGGGAGGTTTCTAAGATTCGTTGTCCATCATTAAGGAATCAAGATCGACCCAAATAAGATTAAAGCTATCTTGGAAATGCCTCCTCATAAAACCTTGAAACAAATATGTTCCTTCTAGGGGAAGTTGGCATATCTGAGACTCTTTATTTCTAATCTCTCAGGTAGGTGTTAGCCCTTCTTGACGTTAATTAAAAAGGATGCCAAATTTGTTTGGGAAGAGAAATGTCAGCAGGCCTTTGAGGATGTTAAATAATATTTAATGACACCTCTTGTTTTGGCAGCCCCTATCACAGGGAAACCGTTGATACATTATACCGCGACCATAGACGACTCTCTTGGAGCTTTCTTAGCCCAAGTTAATGATGAGGGTAAAGAAAACACACTCTACTACTTGAGTCTTCGTCTGATACCTACGGAAGTAAGGTATTTACCTATTGAGAAGCATTGTCTAACATTAATTTTTGTCGCCCAAAAACTTTGACATTACATGCTCTCTCATATGATTACTCTAATTTCAAAAGTTAACCCGTTGCAATATTTGATGACTTGACCAACACTCTTCGGAGGTCTAGCAAGATGGTCAATGATATTATTATAATTTGATATAACTTTTGTTCCCCTCCGTGCTATTAAGAGACAGACTCTAGCAGACTTTCTCGCTGCACACCCACTGACAACTAGGTCCCCTCTCAACGATGAACTACCAGATGAGCAGATACTGCAAATGGAATTCTTCAGTATACAACACTGGAAAATGTAGTTTGATGGTGCTTCATTAGCCAAAAAAGACAAAGGATGAGGCACAGTCATACCAGGCAAAGCAGGGATCAGTTTATCGGTTTGATCTTTATCACCCTAGATAAGGGTATGTTAAGGTTCTCATACCACCTGACAGAGCTGTGCACCAACAATGAAGCAGAATATGAAGCTTTAATCACCCAATTTGAATTGAAAATCTCAATGAATATAAAAAACATTGCCATCTATGGCAACTCTCAGCTTATCATACTGCAAGTCGCAGGACAATACAAAATTTTGAAACCAAAATTAGCAGAATATCATTTCGATATCATTTTGATACACAATGAAGCTGCTGGAACAGATTCCCTATGTGAATTTATACCTGATTTCTAGAGGAGATAATGCCCATGCTGACGCTTTAGCAAAACTTGAAAAAGAATTGGCGTGTTCCCCAGAGGATTCCATTAAAATCACAGTACAAGGAAGATAAGTTTTGACGCAAGCTCATAAAAGAAGAAACAATAAATGCAGTTACTGATATCAAAGTAGATTGATGCAAGCTAATGATAGAATATTTGCAAACTGGAAAGCTGCCAGAAGACAAACTGGAAAGCTGCCAGAAGACTGCCAGAAGACAAGTCAGCAGCACACCATATTACAAAATGGGCTATGTCTTATGCTCTAGTAGGTGACATCCTCTACATGAGATCATTCGACCAAATGTGACTATGATGCCTAAGCAAAGCTGAAGCACAAAATATTGTTAAAGAAGTACATGCCGGATTGTGCGACGCTCACCGATCAGGGCCAAAGATGAAAATGAAGATCAAAAGACTGAGATATTATTGGCCAGCTATGATGTCCGACAACATGGATACAACTACAAGATGTCACCAGTGCAAAGTGCATGGGGTGGTCTTGCACCAACCTCCGAATGTGCTACACCTAATCGTTGCTTCGTGGCCATTCAAGTGTAGGGGAACAGACATAATAGGTTCAATAGACCCTCCATCTTCCATAGGTTTGATAGACCCTTTGTCTTCCAAAGGACACAAGTTTATAATTTTCACTACAGACTATTTCTCTAAATGGGCAGAGGCAGTACCGTTACGAGAGGTTACGACACAACACGACAACCTTTAAAAGCACAAAAATCAACAATTTCATCAAATGACACGAGATAGATTGGAGGTACTCTACAATTTACTTTCCCAGAGCAAATAGATTAGCTGAAGCCTTCAACAAGACACTTGTATAAATTTTAAATAAAACAAAATGAAAATAAAAGGGATTGGCATAACAAACTATTAGAAGCCTTGTGGGCCTACCGGATGACATTTAGGACTCCAACTCAGTTTACACCCTACATGCTCATGTAAGTGTCCGAGGCCCTGCTACCATTAGAAATTCAGATGTCGTCTCTCAGAGTCGCTGTTTGCCAACCACACTCCAAAAGAAGAAAGAGAAAGTGCAAAACTCAGACTTGCAGAACTAGAGAGTCTTGAAGCAAAACAACTTGAAGCACAACAACACTTAAAATTTTACCAGGCAAAGATGGTACAAGCTCTTGAAAAATTGGTCCTCCCAAGGACATTCAAAGTTGGTGACCTCGTACTCATGCTCAAAAGTCCTATTATTGCATGTCGTAAGAAAGGTGAAAAATTTGATCCAACTAGGGAGGGACCATTTGTCGTTGAAAAGGTCTATGTAGGAGGAGCCTACCATTTAGTAGATTTCCGGGGCGACAAACCCATGCTACCAATCAACGGATGATACATGAAGACATACTACGCAACTTGACATTGCTTGTCTTCACTTGATTTGAAATTTCAAAAAATTTGAAATTTGGATTGTTTTGGGGCCAAATGTCTGTGACCCAGTTTAAAATTTTTGTAATAAGATTAACCTCAACATAATTAAAATTTTTTAGAATTACACACTTTAATTTCCTTTTTTTAAACCTAATATCCTACTAAATTAAACAAAATGCATACACAAATAAATAACTTCTTCACTAAAGTAAACTAAAATTTCCTTTAATAAATACATTATTTTTTTCTTGTCCACGCTAAGTTTCAGCTCACTAACATTTTTTTCTGTCGTCTGCAGAGAAATGTTAGGCCAGAGGCTGATCATTAAATTTAAAGATGGCTGGAACCTCACACTCAATGAGAAGATGGCACCGCAGGGCGACACCATAGACTTTGACATGTAATTTAGTCAAGTCAATGTGGATTATGAGGGGCCTCAATGGATGTCGTTAGCTGACAGAAAAAAGAAGGGCTGCCCTTACAGATAAGGTTGAACTACAAAGACAGTTCATCACTGAAGGGAAATAATATGATGGTACAATAAGATCTGATGGAGGGGCCCAGCCGCTTACCGTCCATGATAACTACACCGACCGGAGATCTAGTCACTACTGATAATGAAAGACTACTGGATGCTCCACTATGAAGAACTCAGCGTAGAAATGCTAGCTGCCAAAAGCAGAGGGATTTCTTACGAGAAGAAAGAAGATGCTAGAAAGAGGCAGAAAACTTGCTTACCCCTATTCCTGAAGGGAACATTTATGATCCAGGCATGAGAGAAACCTCTTCCAGCTTGCCTGCTACAGATGAAGAGTCCAGGTTTGTTATAGAGCCGGAAATACCACCAGCTTTAGATGTTCTATGTACGAGTTTCTCTACCTGCAACACCGAGATACCAGCACGAGTGTCAGGTACAGGGTAATCCTTGGAGTGCCCAAACTGCAATGTCTTACACATACAGCGCTACAACACGTTAGAGGAGTACACAACTACCAATGATGGGTCTCAGACCTCCGATTTCCCGATGGGGGGAGTCGTATGTTCCACTTGGAACAATTCAATATATCTCGTGGAGTCCAGAGCCGTACGTCGCGTCAGACGGGGAGTCATACATTATGCTACAGACAGAAACAACACCAACTTGGGTTCCCGCCACCGTTGAAATGAGGGAACATCCTCGACAGCCGCCGATCATAAGTACGGTAGAATACTACAAAATAAGCAAAATAAATAAAAGAAATTTTGAATTCTACGGAGAAGTGCAAGGAGAATTCATCAACATATTAGAGGGATTGGAATTATACACCAAGGTCTTCTCAAAAAGGGATGAGCAAAGAATTCTAGACTACATTTTTGACCTGAGAGATAGAAGTCGAGCAGGCCTACTCATGGAAAGAACCTATTCTGAGCTAAGAAAGTGGATTCAAGGAAAGGGGAGGAACTCTATCCAGCTCGGCTGCTGCTACAACTTCATTAACGATAAACAAGGAAATCCTCCTGAGATTATTTGACAGGATCAGGTGGATCCACTGCCTCCAATGATAAAGTGGATGATTAAAAGAATGGTTAGATGGAGTATACTTCCAACTAACTACATCCATCACAGTTGCATCATCAACATATACGATGAAGGAGAATGCATACCTCCGCACATTGATCATCATGACTTCGTGAGGCCATTCTGCACGGTCTCATTCATGAGCAAAAGAAATATCCTATTTAGAAAAGAAATTGATATTATTGGTCCTGGCAAATTTAGAGGAGCTGTAGAAATGCCGCTGCCTGTTGGTTTAGTGCTAGTCCTTAAAGGAAATGAATCAGACGTCGCCAAACACTGTATTCTAGGGGTGCAATATCGTAGGGCGTCCATGACCTTTCGACAAATGGACAACAGTAAAATGCCATATGGTTTTCAACCAAATCCAAAATTGGAGGAACTGCTTCCGTACGAGCTATGAGAGGGTTGCACCTCTAAGAACATGCAAAGGGAACTCTTGTCCTGGAACGTGGCTTAGAAGGTCTGCTCAGTCAGAAGCTTGCCACACCGGGGACATACATTCAAAGGATTCTTTTTGGTTTTATTGCATTTCATTACAGCAAACATGATATGTATTAGACATGCTCAGTTTATGATATGTACTTGGCATGACCTATTTTTGGATGTACTTTGATGAAATCTCCATATTGTACTATTTGAGGCTTTGGCCTACACTCAACCTGTAACACTTATTGGAGCAGATGAATGAAGTTTCTTTAAAAAAATTGTCTGTTTGTTTAATTACCTTTTTGTGCGATGGATAAAAGCCACGGATCATGCGTTGGTTTGGGATTACAACGAACAAAGAACAAAACAAAAATTTTTTTTACGATAATAAAATTCAAATAAAAAAATGTAATAATAAAAATAACAAACAAACAATAAAACAACTCTCTTTTGAAAAATCAACCAACTAAAATTAAATTTTTGAAAACATATTTTGAAAATTTAAGTATGATAAAAACAATAATAAAAGAAAATAAATCTGTTGAGTGGATTCTCTCGATTTCGAGGTCTCTTACTCTTTGCTCGTGTAACACAACTATCTTTGTCTGCATTAATTCTCTTAATATCCCCGCGAAATTTCACGTTTTGTGCAAAACCTCAGAAAATTTTACAAATTTTCTTCAACAATGTCAACCTTTTCACACGACACTTATCTTTAGATTCAACACCATCAATTCTCATCTTGGAATCAGTCCCTAACTTTTGATTCACTCTTTCGAGGTCGGTCCTTAATTTCTGACTCTCTTCCTGAGATTGATCATTAACTTTTAATTGTCATTTTAGATCTAGTCCTTAACTTCTGATTCACTTCATTTTGAGGTCGGTCCTTAGTTTTGGACTCTCTTTCTGAGATTGATCATTAACTTTCAATTCTCATTTTAGAATCAGACCTTAACTTCTGATTCACTTCTTTCCAAGGTCGGTCTTTAACTTACGACTCTCTTCCTGAGATTGATCATTAACTTTTAATTGTCATTTTAGAATTAGTCCTTAACTTCTGATTCACTTCATTTTGAGGTCGGTCCTTAGTTTTGGACTCTCTTTCTGAGATTGATCATTAACTTTCAATTCTCATTTTAGAATCAGACCTTAACTTCTGATTCACTTCTTTCCGAGGTCGGTCTTTAACTTACGACTCTCTTCCTGAGATTGATCATTAACATTTAATTCTCATTTTAGAATCAGTCTTTAACTTCTGATTCACTTCTTTTCAAGGTCGGTTCTTACGGTTCTTAACTTCTGACTCTCTTTCTGAGATTGATCATTAACTTTCAATTCTCATTTTCGAATCAGTCCCTAACTTCTGATTCACTTCTTTTTGAGGTCGGTCCTTAACTTTCGACTCTCTTCCCGAGACTGATCATATACTTTCAATTCTCATTTTAGAATTAGTCCTTAACTTTTGATTCGCTTATTTTTGAGGTCGGTCCTTTATTTCCGACTCTGTTCCAAAGATTGATCATTAACTTTCAATTCTCATTTTAGAATCTGTCCTTAACTTCTAATTCACTACTTTTCAAGCTCAGTCCTTAACTTCCAACTCTCTTCCTGAGATTGATCATTAAATTTAAATTCTCATTTTAGAATCAGTCCTTAACTTCCGATTCACTTCTTTTTGAGGCCGGTCCTTAACTTCCGACTCTCTTCCTGAGATTGATCATTAACTTTCAATTCTCATTTTAGAATCAGCCCTTAACTTCTGATTCACTTCATTTCAAGGTCAGTCCATAATTTCTAACTCTCTTCCTGAGATTGATCATTAACTTTTAGAATCAGTCCCTAACTTCTGATTCACTTCCTTTTTGAGGTCGGTCCTTAACTTCTGACTCTCTTCTTGAGATTGATCATTAACTTTCAATTCTCATTTTAAAATCAGTCGTTAACTTGTGATTCTCTTCTTTTCGAGGCCAGTCCTTAACTTCTGACTCTCTTCCTGAGATTGATCATTAACTTTCAATTCTCATTTTAGAATCAGTTCTTAACTTCTGATTCACTTCTTTTCGAGGTCGGCCCTTAATTTTCGACTCTCTTCATGAGATTGACCAATAACTTTCAATTCTCATTTTAGAAATAGTCCGTAACTTTTGATTCACTTACTTTTTGAGGTCGGTCCTTAACTTACAACTCTCTTCCTGAGATTGATCATAAACTTTCAATTCTCATATTAGAATCAATCCTTAACTTCTGATTCACTTCTTTTTAAGGTCAGTCCTTAACATCCGACTTTCTTCCTGGGATTGATCATTAACTTTCAATTCTTATTTTAGAATCAGTCCTTAACTTATGATTCACTTCTTTTCGAGGACGGTCTTTAATTTTCGACTCTCTTCCTGAGATTGATCATTTCAATTCTGATTTTAGAATTTGTCCTTAACTTCTGATTCACTTCTTTTTGAGGTCGGTCCGTAATTTTTTACTCTCTTCCTGAGATTGATCATTAACTTTCAATTCTTATTTTAGAATCAGTCCTTAACTTCTGATTCACTTCTTTTCGAGCTCGGTCCTTAACTTCCGACTCTATTTCTGAGATTGATCATTAACTTTCAATTCTCATTTTAGAATCAGTGCTTAACTTTTGATTCACTCTTTTGAGATTGGTCATTAAATTTCGACTCTCTTCCTGAGATCGATCATTAACTTTCAATTCTCTTCTTAGAATTAGTCCCTGACTTCTGATTCACTCTTTTGAGGTGGGTCCTTAACTTCCCACTTTATTTTGAGATTTATCATTAACTTTCAATTCTCATTTTCGAATCAGTCCCCAACTTCTGATTCACTTCTTTTCGAGGTCGGTCATTAACTTCTGACTCTCATCCAGAGATTAATCATTAACTTTCAATTCTCATTTTAGAATCTGTCCTTAACTTCTAATTCACTACTTTTCAAGCTCTTTTCGGGGTCGGTCCCTAACTTCCGACTCTCTTTTGAGATTAATCATTAACTTTCAATTCTCATTTTGGAATCAGACTTTAACTTCTGACTTTAACTTCTGATTCACTTCTTTTTGAGGTTGGTCCTTAACTGCTGACTCTCTTTTGAGATTCACTGAGATTGATCATTAACTTTCAATTCTAATCTTGGAATCAATCCCTAACTTTTGATTCACTCCTTTTGAGGTCAGTTTTTAACTTCCGACTATCCATTGAGATTGATCATTAACTTTCAATTCTCATCTTAGAATCAGTCCCTAACTTCTGATTCACTTCTTTTTGAGGTCGGTCCTTAATTTTTTACTCTCTTCCTGAGATTGATCATTAACTTTCAATTCTTATTTTAGAATCAGTCCTTAACTTCTGATTCACTTCTTTTCGAGCTCGGTCCTTAACTTCCGACTCTATTTCTGAGATTGATCATTAACTTTCAATTCTCATTTTAGAGTCAGTGCTTAACTTTTGATTCACTCTTTTGAGATTGGTCATTAAATTTCGACTCTCTTCCTGAGATCGATCATTAACTTTCAATTCTCTTCTTAGAATTAGTCCCTGACTTCTGATTCACTCTTTTGAGGTGGGTCCTTAACTTCCCACTTTATTTTGAGATTTATCATTAACTTTCAATTCTCATTTTCGAATCAGTCCCCAACTTCTGATTCACTTCTTTTCGAGGTCGGTCATTAACTTCTGACTCTCTTCCAGAGATTAATCATTAACTTTCAATTCTCATTTTAGAATCAGTCCTTAACTTCTTATTCACTTCTTTTCGGGGTCGGTCCCTAACTTCCGACTCTCTTTTGAGATTAATCATTAACTTTCAATTCTCATTTTGGAATCAGACTTTAACTTCTGATTCACTTCTTTTTGAGGTTGGTCCTTAACTTCTCACTCTCTTCTGAGATTGATCATTAACTTTCAATTCTAATCTTGGAATCAATCCCTAACTTTTGATTCACTCCTTTTGAGGTCAGTTTTTAACTTCCGACTATCCATTGAGATTGATCATTAACTTTCAATTCTCATCTTAGAATTAGTCCCTAACTTCTGATTCACTTCTTTTGAGGTTGGTCCTTAACTTCCGACTATCCTTCGAGATTGATGCTTAACTTTAAATTCTCATTTTTGAACCAGTCCCTAACTTCTGATTCACTCTTTTGAGGTTGGTCCTTAACTTCCGACTCTCTTTTGTGTTTGATCCTTAACTTTCAATCCTCATCCTGAAATCAGTCTCTAACTTCTTATTCACTCTTTTGAGGTCGGTACTTAACTTCGTATCTCTTTTGTGATTGATCCTTAACATTCAATCCTTATCCTAGAATCAAATCCCTAACTTCTAATTCACTCTTTTGAGGTCGGTCCTTAACTTCTGATTCTCTCTTTTGAGGTTGATCATTAACTTTCAATTCTCATTTTCGAAATCATCCCTTAGCTTCTATCATCCCTTAACTTCTGATTTCCTCCTTTCGAGATCGGTCAGATCGGTCCCTAACATCTGACTCTCATTTTTGTGATTGTTCCCTAACTTTCAATCCTCATTCTGGAATCAGTCCTTAACTTCTGATTCCTTTCTTTTTGAGCTAATCTTTAACTTTCGAACCTCTTCTAAAATTAATACCAAAACTTCAATTCCCACCTTGATTCCTATCCTCTATGAAAACCTGAAATCTGATAACTCAAACCCACTCTCTAATCCCCAGCGAGAGTTCCTACTTCATAATTTCGATCAAATATTTACCTACTAATTCCCCAGCAGAAACAAATAGCACACTCAAATTCTACATTCCTTTTGTGTTTGTTGACTTAAGATTCTATATTATTTTTGTTGATCTCGTCGGTCAATGCCAATACGTGCGGTGTGCTTGCCCAACACACCACACCTATTGGGGGTCCATTTGTTGACCTCACTTTTAGTTAAGGTATAGTTTTCCTCTTTAGTAGCATAGGGTTTAGTGATAGGCGTTTCTTATTGACTATTTATAGAAAACAAGAAAAGGAACCCTCACCATTAAAAATTCTAAACACATCTTTACGCAACTTCAAGTTCCACATAGTGGTCCTAACCTCTAGCACTTAGTAGGTGGGGTCATTATGGGGGAGCTCAAAGAGAGTTCCCATAGGACTTCTTGACCTTTGGGTTGACCATAGGTGTTGGTCTTGAGCTAAGGTACTCACTTCACTCCCAATCACTCACACATACAAACCCAAAATTTTTTGACTTTGATCCCTTGATCCTTTGAGAGACTCATGTAGATGGTCTCCTAGACCCACTAGCCCTAGGCTAGGGTTTAGCTAAGACCAGTACATAGATGACCCAAATGGGCATTCTATTGGTCTATGGATCATATAAGGTGGTTGGCACCCCAATTCAACAAAAAATATCAAACTTGGCATTTTGCCCCAAAATCCCCCAAAACCTAAATGCCCTTGAAACCCTAAAATTTGGTCAAAATCCTAAAATTTGGTTAAAATCCTAAAATTCTTCTAAAATACCCAAACTTGTTCAAAAATCAATTCAAACCTTTTGAAATATCTAAATTACCGAAAATCACAAAAAAATTGCCAAATTATCAAAATGCTCCTCCTTAGCCCAAAATTCCAAAGATTCAAACAAATCCCAAAAATTCCCAAAACCTTCCTAATATTTCCAATTTCATTTTTTTCAACTACCACATGAGTCAATTTGATCATTTTGACCAAAACCCCCAAATTGCCTTTAAAGGCCCAATTTTGCTCAAATTTACCTCAAATGTTAATCAAATTGTGCCCAATTTTCCCCAAATTCAATTCTAAACTCAAATTCACCTTACATATGACAAATTTAAATCAACTCCAAGCCCAATTGGCCCATTCTTTGAGCCAAATTTTCATCTAAATCAAACCTCCAATTTTGGCCATATGACTTAATCTCACCAAATTGAACCTATAGCTTACTCAATTTGCCATAATTTATGTTGAAAATTCTTCATAACACTCATAAACATCAAAATTGGCCTTCAATTTGCCTTGATGAATCCCAAATTTCATTTAATTTCAAGCCAAATCCAAAAATCCCCAATTTTTCCCTAAATTGGCCATGTCTCAAAATTCCACCAATTTGATTGCCCTAACCCGAAAATTGGCACCAAATTCAAGTTGAAAACTCTTCATCACATTCCTATTGATCATTCTCAACAATCAATTTGCCCAAGTCTAGCCCAACATGCCCAAATTGACCAAAATCCCAAAATCCTTCAAATTGAACCCGCAATTGAACTCAAAATCATTTCAAGTCTTCACTAAAAATCTTCATGACAATATCTACACAAAGTTGATTAATTAATTGGACTCAAGGTCATGGTTAGGCTAGCACAAACATGCTTTGGCCAAATTGACCTACATGGACCCCTTCACCAAAAATTAACCTAGCCATGTCAAATTGGCCAAACAAAGATCACCACAGCCACTAAGCCCTTCATTTAGACCAGACTAAACAACACTAAACCCACAAAAGCAAGCTATCGACCAATGGATCCACAAACTAAGGGATTCATGCCCACTTTTGGGTCTTAAGCCAAATATCCTCACCATTATGACTAACCCTTGGGGGTAAGTGATAATTAAGCCTCCCCCTGGCTCATCTGACCCCTTGGCTAGCTCCCCTATCATTTTCGGCTGGCCAAGTCATCTAAAAATGGCCAAACCGAGAGCCACCCCCATGGAATCAAACCCAATTCAAACCTTGAGTTCACCTCATCCAATTTTAAGTTTAGAGCCTCTCTTCCCTCCAAATAGGCAGCACTTTGCACCCTTCAATTAACCCACAGAGCCCCCATTGACCATTTTTATAAAAGCTCACCTCCATGGCCAAGGAGAGAGATGCTGAAATTTTCTCAAACAGACCCCTCCAAATTGCTCCCAGAGCCCTTTTGAGACTTCCTCGGTGCAACCCAAACACTACATTGCCCTAAATCTACATGTCGAAGTTCAATTTTTGCACTCAAAACCTTGCTGGAGACTAGATAGAGCTCTCCACACCTCTACACTCCACTAAAATGAAATTAAACTCACCCACAACTCACCACAGTGAAAGAAGACAAAGCTACATCCAATCCCCCTCATACAGAGACCCTAGAATAACTCTAGACTAACACCTGAAATCAAGCTTGATCGAATTCATACCTAGACCTTTCACCACAGTAAGAGGCTTAATGCCTAACGTCCTTGGACCTCCATGAATGTGCCAAGCACCTTTGATTGAAGCTTCCCTTCTTAGAGCAAAGGTCTTGAACTTCCCATCTTCCCGAGCCTATTTTGATTCTCCATTTGATTAGGGTTAGTTTCACAGCATGTTTACCATATTGATATGTTTGTCACACTTAGACGAGTCCATAGGATCAAACTAGAGCTAATTTGGTGGAGAAATGGGTGAGATCTTAGGGTTTTAGTGTTAACAGTCACGGGTTAGCCTTTTGGGTACGATGACGGGAAGCCGTCTGATCGCACGTTTATCTCATCAAAGGATGAGATCTGGCCAGATGAGTTCTCGGTGCATGAACCGCGTGATGGGTGGTTGTCAAGTCGGATGGCGGCGCTGAACCAAAAGATGACACGTGGAGCTTCGGAGACGCCTAGGATGAGGTGGCGCCGCACGTTTAAATAGAGAAATAGGTGTTTTTTGATTTAAATAAATAGCCCTAACTTTAAAAATTCATATCTTGGTGTAGAAAAATCACAAAAATAAAATAAAAATACCCTCTTGCTCAGTAAATAGAGGAGAACAATGTTGAAATGGTTTGAAGTTCATTTTATGAAATGGTTTGAAGTTTGGTTTGAAGTTCATTTTATGCATATTTTGTTTTTAATTAATTAAATACTTTTTCTAGTCTTTTGATTCTCCATGCATGTAGACATTTCACCATGGCTTGAACTTTTGGCATGTTGTTGCCTCTATCTTAGGGAATATTCTCTGATTTCTCCAAAGTCAGAGGTGATCTCTAGACAAAGATCCATAATTTTCAAGTTTATGTTTATTATTTACATAAATTAATCATAATAATAAGTATAATGCTTAAAAAATTCTAAGAAAATTTTGGAAGGTTTGCCAGGACCAAAGAAACCTTGGGAAAATGTTTCATGAGCCAAGTCATTAAAAATGCATCTAATTTGTACAAACCCTAAAATGCAAAGAAAATTAATTTTGGGAAACACAAACATCTAAATGGCTTGGTTTTCAATCTCCACTGTAATTTGAACTTCAGAGTTACTGTAATTGGAAGTTCAGAAAACTCCCCATAAAAGTTTCAAAATATTTGGAGCTCATTTGATAACTCAAATTGATTTTCTATATTAAATGTCATTTTTAACACTAAAATAATTTTTAATAATTAAAATATGACTCAATAAATTATATAAATTAGTTTTTAGATTTCTCTGTGATCAGAGGAGTTTTCTAAATATGAAATGATAATTAAAATAAAAACTTCATTTTTAGCCTAATATTAATATTTAAATAATTAAAAAATGATAAAATCACAAAAATAACAAAATTCATGAAAATCTTTTAAATTGTTTCATAAGCACTTAGAAATAATTGAAATATTTTTCCTGATTTTCTATGTGAAGATAATGAATATTGAAGCTTTAAGTAATTTTTAAGGGATAAAAATGAATTTTCACTAAAATAATTCTAAAAATTCAAAGAAAAATCAAATAAAAATGTGAAATTTATTTCTCTGGTTTCCTTGACCTTAGGGAGATTTAATAAAAATGTAAAACCCTCATTGAAAATATTTTATATTTAATAAATACTCCAGAACTTAAAGTAGTTCTTATAATTAAAAAAAAATTCAAAAAAATCATAAAATTTGATCCTAATGATTCTCTAGTCGAAGTTTACTTCCAATAAAAATTTCAAGGGATTAAGCTTTACCTTGGTCAAGTTAATGATTTTTCCTTTGAAAAATCCTATTTTTGCATAAAAATAAATATGTAACTTAAATTGAAATTTAAAAAATCACATTTTCTCCTGTGATGTCTTAATTGTCCTATGAGTAATGTGCAATAAAAACTCCAAACTCATTTGAATTAAATTTAATGAATTATGAAGTGATAGAGCCTTAGGGGCAAAAATGTAATTTTGGAAATTTAGCCTTAATTAACATTTAGGCTTGATTTAAGAAAGGGAAATGGGTAACCTCTAATCCTAATCAACATATTTGGATGATTAAAACACAAGGGGCTTAATTGGTAGAAACCAATCCCATTTTTATTAATTAAATGATAAATTTGTAATTTTCTTAAATTATTAAAGTTTGGAAGTCTAGTGAACTGAATGATCCTAGACTTAGGGGTATGATTTTGGGTATTGATAACTCACTAATTTAACACCCTTATTTGATGTTTAATTAACTTTCAAAAATGAATCATCGTCACTTAATATTCAATCTCTTTCAAAATATATAACTATGACATCTACCAAAATCTTAAGGGCTTAGTAGTGACCTAAGCTAAATCAAATTAGGTTAAAAGAGGATTAGAAAAGTGAACATAATTAAAAATTGAACATCCTTAAAAAATTTACAAGCCTAAATTAAAAGGTTGGCTAAGTGAATTGATGACATTAACTTGCCCCTTCAAGGGTCTTCACCCACATAATCCTCAAATTAAATGATAAGTGATAATTACCCTACTCTAAGGGATAATTGAAACATCAATGTTCATTGAGCATTAAAGGTATTTATAGGATGGGTTATTAAGAAACATAATAAGTTTAAAAAAAGCTTGAGACTTTTCACCAGAAGTGAGAGGGAGGCATGGACCTGCTTCTTTCTCAAGATCTGTTGGATACCTCGGAGGTCTACTAATTATGTTTTGCTTAACAAAAATCATCCTTAATCAAATTAATAGGGAACCACCAAGATATGACCTAGGGTTAGGTAGATCATTAAAACCTTACTTTTTTGCTTTATATAAAATGCTCTCACATGCATTTTGAGTTTCAGATGGTAGAACGAGAAGACTCGCCAGGTATGCTTTTTATAGTTTACAATGTCGTCTTTATTGTACTTTCATTATGTACTTTTTATGCTTACAAAACTTGCATGCTAAACAATAATGTCACCCTGCACGAAAACCAAAACTGCTAGGATAGCCACAAAACAAAAACCAAAACCCAAAACAAAAATTAAAATCAACTAAGATAAAAATCACGTCTACAACATTCAAAATGTAAAATAACTCAAAATTTAATCACAAACATCACAAAAGCAACAATCAAAACTAAATTAAGATGTCTCTATCGGATGATCGGGAATCCCTCCAAGGAGGTAACCTACGGTTGCTAACGAGGCTTCCCACGGTCTAAATGAAATTATGGAACTCATTAAGTTGAGTTTAGTAAATTCATTTGGACTAAGTGATTCCAATAGAAAATAGTGGTGCCGGGACGATGGAACCGTGGGATCTTGACCGGTGTCGCTTTAATCAACTTTAATATGCCCATAATAAAAGTTAAAGAACTTTAACCATAAGGTCACCTGATTTGACATTATAACCAAATGACCTAGAAATAAACTCATCAAGGCGAGGAGCTTGGAGCTAGCATGGTGGGCAGCATGGCCATCTTCTATAACAAAACATGTCTACACCAGCTAAACCCTTCCTTCCTTAGAATTAAACAACAAGCCATAGGAGTTTGAGGTAGTTTACTTATGCAACATAAATCCTCAAGTCATATTTAGGCCTTTGTATAGCTCTGTTGTACAATATAAGCTCTAACTCGCCTTAGGATTCCGAGGTTGTCATCCGTCAGGACTTAATCCCTCATATCTTCCAAGTTATTTGTGTGATCGTTTCACACGAATGTAAGCCCTAACAAATAAAATTGGCGGGATGAAACACCTAAATATTTCTCCTTAAAATTGAAGCCAATAAAATTGATAGCTTGGGAAGTCACCGAGGTTCTCCCCTGGATCCATGACATCCCTTGTTCTTCCTCCTTTGGATTCTACAATAAAATGCTTCAAATTTGAGCCAATCCCATTTCACAACTCTTTGTTTGATTTCATTGAAAAGTCCTATCCTTTTGACCTCCTTGAAGATAATATTTCGTGATTTTTATCGAGAGTTTTCTTAGGTGACCGGTTTTACAGACCAAACAAACGTCATATATTTCTCAGTTTATTTGATCGAGCCTCATCCTCAAGTCTTGTGTTTATCCTTCAGGATAAATACAGGATTTGAGGTACAACTTTCTCATTTAATCTATGAAAAATATGGGGTCTGTTTGATTTTATATTTTTCTAAACTTAAATATATAGCGACGGGATTTTGATTCTGGCGACCGACAGCTTCTTACGGGCAAGTTTCCGGCGGCCGACAGCTTCCAACAGGTAACTCCTCAACTTTTTTGGTGCCGACAGCGTTTCTCTGACCTAAGGGGACCTCTAATAATTTTCTCATGAATAAAACTTTATTTTGGATGGTTAAGTAAAAATCAAATTTGAAAATACTACTAATTATTTAAATTAAATTAAAATTTTCAAAAATCCACATTTTCTCCTCTGATGTTTTAATTAGCCCATGGATATGACATTTTAATTTTTCGATATGACACTTTAATTTTTCAAAGTCGTTTGAATTTTGATTAATGAGTTAGGTGTTGAAAAGCTTCAAAGGCAAAGGGGTAACTTTAGATTTTGGTGCCTTAATCAAAATTTTGGATTAATCAAAGGGTCAAAGGGAAAATGGGTAATCAAAGGGAAAATGGGTAACATTGATCCTAATAAACACTTTTGAATGATTGAAATATAATGAGATTAAAATGTACAAACTCACTCGCCACCTTTTCCATAATAAGAATAAAATTGTAATTTCCTTAATTATCATGACTTGGAAGTTAATCAAAATTAAACGATTCTCAAGTGATGGGTTTGAGTTACGAAGATAATATTTCATTAATTTTAAGCCCATGATGGATGACAATGTGATCTTTCAATAAGAATGCATGACATTTAAATCAAAATTTTGTTAATTACCTTTTCATATATTGTGATTGTTCAGGGCTTGGTAGTGACCTAGGTTTGATATTCAAACTCATCTGATCAGATGCAGAAGATAACATGATTGATGATTAACACTTTTCTCTTACACTACAAGCCCAATTTTAACTTTGGAAATTAAAACCTTTACTTAATTAAATTTGCCTTAGGGGCACCCGCCCACATAACTCTTAAATGAAATATTGATTGATTAATGGAGTGTCCTAGCCTTAAGGAGTGTCCTAGCCTTAAGATAAAAAGATAAATAAAACATCAAGTTTCCTTGAGTAATGGAATAACCTTAGCATAACCTTAGATGATTAATAGAATACTAAGATAAGTTCAAAATTAATTCAAAATATTTCAAGAATTCTTCAAAGTGGTTCACGGTCATGCTTAAAGCACTTTGAAACCTCTTGAATTTTTTGAACGAAAAATTTAACTTGCTATATTTTTTTCTGAAATCATCCACTAAGAGCTTTCAAGACTCAATAAAGCCATAAATTTGGGTTTGATAGATATACCTTCATCTACTTCTGTAATTTGAATTCCTTGAAAAATTATATACATATTGCCAAAGCTAACCTTTCAGGTAGAGGAGCGGGAAGAATCAATAGGTATTGCTTTTAAGTTATTGCATTTGCTTTTCATACCTCTTGTTTCTTGCTTGTATGCTTAAAGTCACCCTGCATGTAAACACTAAAAATAAAAACTAAACAAGATGAAATTTACTGCCACAACATTCAAAATATAAGACAACTCAAAATTGACCACAAACAAAATAAAACAAAACTTGCAACTAAATTAAGACGTCTCTATCGAATGATTGAGAATCCCTCGGAGGATGTAACCTACGGTCGCTAACAAGATTTCCCATAGTCTAAATGAAAGTACTGAACTCATTAAGTTGAGTTTAGTAAATTCGTTTGGACTAAGTTAATCCGAAAGAAAATAGTAATCCGAAAGAAAATAGTGGTGAAAATAGTGGTGCCAAAACGAGGGAATCGTTGGATTCTAACCGATGTCGCTCTAATCAACTTTAACATCCCCCATATAATTTAAATAACTATAACCTTAGGAAACAATTGATTTGACATCAGAATTTTACACATTAGAAAACTTAAACTTATCATGATGAGGAGATTGGAGCTAGCATTGTGGGCAGCATGGTCATCTTCAACAACAAAACATGTCTACACCAGCTAAACCATTCTTTTGAATTAAACAACAAGCCACATGACTTCGAGGTTGTTTGCCTAGTGCAATTTAAGTCCTCAACTTTTCTTTAGGCTTTTGTATGGCTCTGTTATACAATATAAGCCCTAAATCACTTTAGGATTCTGAGATTGTCGTAGATTCTGAGATTGTCGTTCGTGATGACCTAAATCCTCGTATCTTCCAAGCTATTTGTATGATTGTTTCATACGAATGTAAGCCCTAATTAATAAAACTGGCGGGATGAAACATTCAAATATTTCTCCTTTAAATTAAAGTGAAACTATAGAGTAGCCTGGAAAGTCACCGAGGTTCTCCTCAGGATCTGTGATACCCCTTAGTCTCTCTTCCTTTGCATTCTATAATAATGTTCTAAATTTGAGTCATTCTCCTTTCACATCTCTTCACCCAATCTTATTGAAAAGTCCTATTCCCTTGACCTCCTTGAAGAAATATCCCTTGATTTTTATCGAGAGTTTTCTTAGGCGACTTCAGTTGTCTAAGATGTAATTAACTATAAGGGCTTGCCTTTATAGGAAACTTTCGAGAACCCAGCTTAAAATAAACCCTATTTAATTCTTTGTATTAAATAAGAGAATTGTTATCTTATAATAAAATGGTTTTCACAGACCAAACAGATGTCATATTTTTTTTAGTTTATTTAATCGAGTCTCTCCCTCAAGTCTTGTGTTTATCTTTCAAAATAGAAGTATTACTTGCGGTATTAGGCTCGTTTATTTAAACTACTGAGGATATGGGATCGGTCGGGTGTTGTATTTTCAAAACTTAAAAATATTACTTTTTTCCCAAATCATATATATATGTATATATATATATATATATATATGTGTATATCTATATATATATATAT